>NC_029777.3:66534225-66535218 GCF_000817695.3 Arachis duranensis
CTTCAAAGTCCCAAATGCATGCTCATGAACGTTTATGCCAATTATATCAAGCAGATATACTAATAGCACATAGCACACACACAGAGAATGCACAGAAGAATAATCAGTTCATCCCTCAGGCTCTACAGGAACGAACCAGGCTCTCATACCATAATGTAACACCCTACCATACAGAGTCTTATGCTTAAGTCATAATTCAAAGATGGCAAGGTATTACGACCTCTAAAATAAGAATTTAGTACATATAGTAGTATGAATGATTTATTATAACTAGGAGCCTTTGTAGAAAAAGGGGTAAACAAAAACCATCGCAACTCTAAAGTGCAACACTCCGATCGACAACGTAACGAATAAGGATAAACCAACGCGAGATTATATATATACAAAGGAGTGTCAAAAACAGGAATATCAAAACTCAAGATCTGGCTGCGAAGATAACCGGTCCAAGCATAGCAATATATACATATGATAAAATAAGGAAAACCCCAAAGGAAACCCAAAGGGACACAAATACATAAAACCTATTCTCCAAAATCTCCCATAAGAGGAGTCATCACAGTTTGTATTATTTAATGGAGATAAAAGTATCTAAACAAAACATATAAACCAAAACATAGCCCCGAGAACAGCAAAACATATAAACCAAAATAGAGTCCCGAGAACAAAGGATCTTCGCTAATCCAGAAGTCTCCAGCATGCCTCAGCGAGAAACCTCACGCCCAGCATTTGAGAACCACAAAATCCGCATGGGTGAGAACCAGAGGTCCCCAGCATGGTAACAGCTTCCACATATATAATACATAATAATGGAGAAAAGCCAAAGGCAATCCTAGAACTTCCTCCAAATAATATCAAAGCTTATAAACAAACTAAACCATAAAGGGCATCTGACTAAAGATTCTTCAGTCTAACTAATACTTCCCTTTCCAATTCCTTCAGACCTCTCAACCACCAACAGGAGTATAATGTAGCAAACACAGTTATATCAGACAA
>NC_029777.3:66535458-66535999 GCF_000817695.3 Arachis duranensis
TTGGACTGTCCCTCTGTCACGCATCCCCAACTCGAGTTATACTCATCATAAACTTGATCATAATCATGATCTATATCCATCACCTTCACTGGTGAATATTTACGGGGGCGAGCTCATCCGGGTCTTTCACAGTGCCCGGCCACATTTATGACATAGGGTCAAAAGAGTATCAAGTCTCAACCTGGAGCACGTGGTGGCTAGCCACTGCTACTACCCAGGGAAACTCGTATCTCCGATAGTGGAAGTGCAAATCACAATTATCACTAATTCAGCATAAACATGCATGAATTCTCATCCATGGATCAACATCCATATCAGCCATTCCGGCTCACGGTTAAATCCATAACCAGCCAATATTCATAGCATACACAGCTATTCCGGCTCACGGTTCAATCCAGAACCAGCTAATATATAAATAATTACGGCCCTTCGGCCAATGGCATAACCAGCACTTCCACCACCATCCTCCGCATCTCACATAATCATGCTTGATCCTCAATGATCATTCATTTTTCCCTTGCTTCACTCGCAAGTTACCTCA
>NC_029777.3:66536160-66537090 GCF_000817695.3 Arachis duranensis
AGGTCCACGCGTACGCGCACTCCACGCGCACGCGTGAATGGCCTCAAAACTTCATCGACGCGCAAGCGTCATGCACGCTAATGCGTGGATTAAAAATTTGCCAATCGACGCGTACGCGTCAACCACGCGTACGCGTGGGTATTCTCGTGCCCCAGGCACAACACTGGCACAGTTCTGGCATAAGTCTCTGGAAAATGGCTGGGCATTGGGTGCAGCACAATCGGCGCACCCGCACACATCACGCACATGCGTGGATGGCATTTTCGGGAAGAACGACGCGTACGCGCCAGGTGCGCCCACGCGCAAGGGGTCATTCTGCTAAAAATTTTCTAAGTTAAAAGCTGCAGAATTTACAGATTTGGACCCCAATCTTCCGACGGACATAACTTCCTCATTTTAAATCATTTTTCACCCGTTCTTCAAACGGTACGGACATCCCGGATCCAATTTCATTTCTAAACAGATTTGGTACAAAACGGAGATCCGTAGTCCAAGTTATGTCCCGCCAAAGTATGCCCAAAAACCATGTTTTTCATAAAAACCACAAAGTGCCATTTTCAAAACAAGCAATTTCCAACTCTTTTCAAAATCAATCAAAACATGCCATTTTCATCCTTTTCCTTTGAAATCAATCAAAATACATCAATTTCAACATCAAGCCTCCTCAACTCACACATTGACACTTTACCACAAGATACAAAATCACTATCCCATCATTTTAACCCACTTCACCCAAGTGGCTCAAGCTCAAACATATTGACATATCATGTACTACCCCTCATGCCAATCCTCAACAACACCAATTCCAATAAATCATTATTCTACACAATCAACATCATACTCACCATCAACATGGTTCAACCCACAATTCAACCATAACCAATCATCAAGCATATATCACAACATGCATATTTCTCATACATCATACCA
>NC_029777.3:66538630-66539389 GCF_000817695.3 Arachis duranensis
GCATCAAAACCAGCCCTAGTCCTTGGCAATCCCGACACAAAGTCCATTGCAATACTTTCCCACTTCCATTGTGGAATCTCTAAAGGTTGCAACATCCCGGAAGGTCTTTGATATTCAATCTTTACCTTTTGACAAGTTAAGCACTTTGATACATATTCCGCCACATCATTCTTCATACCCGGCCACCAGAACATTGCCTTTAAATCATGGTACATCTTAGTACTTCCCGGGTGAATGGAGAATCCACTTTTGTGTGCCTCCTTTAGAATATTTTGTCCGCTTTTGTGTGCTTCCTTTAGAATATCTTGCCTCAAAGTGCCAACATCCGGCACAATGATCCTACCCTTGAATCTCCATAACCCATCTTTTTCTTCCGACACTCTCCACTGTTTTCCTTGTTCAATAGCCGGTAACACCTTTCATAATGCTTCATCATTTTGATGAGCCTTTAGGAGTTCGGACTTAAAATCACTTGAGATTTCTAATCGGCTCAAACACAAGGTTCCGGATACTTCTCGAGCACCGATTTTTAGACTCTCAAATCCCTTGAGAAACTTCTCCTCTTGAAGCATCATCCAAGCCGCATATAACGACTTCCGACTTAACGCATCTGCCACTACATTCGCCTTTCCAGGATGGTAATGCAACTCAAAGTCGTAGTCCTTCAACAATTCCATCCACCTTCTCTGCCTCATATTGAGCTCTTTCTGATCAAAGAGATACTTCAAGCTCTTATGATCAGAGAAAACTTGGAACTTA
>NC_029777.3:66539593-66540154 GCF_000817695.3 Arachis duranensis
CAATACACCTCAAATGGCTCATTCGGCTCGGGTAACACTAACACAGGTGCAGTGGTCAACTTTTTCTTCAATGTCTGAAAGCTCCCCTCGCACTCAGGAGTCCAAACAAATGGAGTGTCTTTGCGGGTTAACTTTGTCATTGGCAAAGCTATCTGTGAAAAGCCTTTGATAAACCTTCAGTAATAGCCAGCTAAACCCAGAAAACTCCTTATCTCTGTTACGGTGGTTGGTTGCTTCCAATCCATCACAGCCTCCACCTTAGTTGGATCTACGGCTATACCCTTCTTACTCACCACATGGCCCAAAAACTTCACCTCGCTCTTCCAAAACTCACACTTCGATAGTTTTGCATAGAGTTTCTTCTCTTTTAGAATCTGCAACACGATCCTCAAGTGTTCTGCATGTTCTTCTTCAGTCTTGGAATAAATCAGTATGTCATCAATGAAGACAACAACGAATTTATCCAAAAACGGACGGAAAACTCTATTCATATAGTCCATGAATACCGCAGGAGCATTCGTCAACCCAAAAGACATTACAGTGTACTCGTAATGACCATAA
>NC_029777.3:66540265-66540781 GCF_000817695.3 Arachis duranensis
GATCTTGGAGAAAACTCCAGCTCCTTGTAACTGATCCATGAGATCATCAATTCTTGGCAATGGGTACTTATTCTTTATTGTAACCTTGTTCAACTGCCTGTAATCCACACAAAGTCGCATACTCCCATCCTTCTTCTTTACCAGTAACACTGGAGCACCCCACGGAGAGACACTTGGTCGTATAAAATTCTTTCCCAACAGATCCTCTAACTGAGACTTTAGCTCGTTCATCTCTAACGGTGACATCCTATAAGGAGCACTTGAGATTGGTCCCGCTCCGGGCACCAATTCAATAGCAAACTCAACCTCTCGGTTAGGTGGAAACTCATCAATGTCATCAGGAAACACTTCCTGAAACTCACACACAACCGGAATCTGTTCCAACCTTTGATCATCACCCGAAACACCCGCGGCTAACAACAGGATACCCTGACATTCGGTTCCGGAACAGTTCACCATCATCAAATTCAAGTAATAATTATTCACCACGACCGGCCCTTCTGTATCTTCCGGCAT
>NC_029777.3:66543144-66544663 GCF_000817695.3 Arachis duranensis
GGGGGCGAGCTCATCCGGGTCTTTCACAGTGCCCGGCCACACTTATGACATAGGGTCAAAAGAGCTTCGAGTCTCAACCTGGAGCACGTGGTGGCTAGCCACTGCTACTACCCAGGGAAACTCGTATCTCCGATAGTGGAAGTGCAAATCACAATTATCAATAATTCAGCATAAACATGCATGAATTCTCATCCATGGATTCCGGCTCACGGTTAAATCCATAACCAGCCAATATTCATAGCATACACAGCTATTCCGGCTCACGGTTCAATCCAGAACCAGCCAATATATAAACAATTACGGCCCTTCGGCCAATGGCATAACCAGCACTTTCACCACCATCCTCCGCATCTCACATAATCATGCTTGATCCTCAATGATCATTCATTTTTCCCTTGCTTCACTCGCAAGTTACCTTATTCACTAGCCCCTTTTTAATAGCTAGGCATGTCATAATGATTTAAGACATAAGTGGTGAGATCGGAGGCTTAGAAGTATGAAATTTGGCTTTTAAAACTCAAAAATCAACTTTGGGATGAAAACAGGTCCACGCGTACGCGCACTCCACGCGCACGCGTGAATGGCCTCAAAACTTCATCGACGCGCAAGCGTCATGCACGCTAACGCGTGGATTAAAAATTTGCCAATCGACGCGTACGCGTCAACCACGCGTACGCGTGGGTATTCTCGTGCCCCAGGCACAACACTGGCACAGTTCTGGCATAAGTCTCTGGAAAATGGCTGGGCATTGGGTGCAGCACAATCGGCGCGCCCACGCACATCACGCACACGCGTGGATGGCATTTTCGGGAAGAACGACGCGTACGCGCCAGGTGCGCCTACGCACAAGGGGTCATTCTGCTAAAAATTTTCTAAGTTAAAAGCTGCAGAATTTACAGATTTGGACCCCAATCTTCCGACGGACATAACTTCCTCATTTTAAATCATTTTTCACCCGTTCTTCGAATGGTACGGACATCCCGGATCCAATTTCATTTCTAAAAAGATTTGGTACAAAACAGAGATCCGTAGTCCAAGTTATGTCCCGCCAAAGTATGCCCAAAAACCATGTTTTTCATAAAAACCACAAAGTGTCATTTTCAAAACAAGCAATTTCCAACTCTTTTCAAAATCAATCAAAACATGCCATTTTCATCCCTTTCCTTTGAAATCAATCAAAATACATCAATTTCAACATCAAGCCTCCTTAACTCACACATTGACACTTTACCACAAGATACAAAATCACTATCCCATCATTTTAACCCACTTCACCCAAGTGGCTCAAGCTCAAACATATTGACATATCATGTACTACCCCTCATGCCAATCCTCAACAACACCAATTCCAATAAATCATTATTGTACACAATCAACATCATACTCACCATCAACATGGTTCAACCCACAATTCAACCATAACCAATCATCAAGCATATGTCACAACATGCATATTTCTCATACATCATACCACCATGGCATCAATAATCATCATCACATATATGACCACATCATATAT
>NC_029777.3:66544709-66544963 GCF_000817695.3 Arachis duranensis
AATTCAACAACATCAACAATTCAATGCCTATCTTAGGGCCTCTAGCCTAAGTATTTCCTACCACATTACATATTAGATACGGGAAACCGAAACCATACCTTAGCCGATTTTCCCAAGCTCCACCGGAGCACTCCCAAACCACTTTTCCTCAAGCTCTCAAGGCCTCAACACCTCTAAGAACAAATTTTTCACCACCAAACCCTATCCAAGCTTTTCAAAATCACCAATCAAGCTCTAATATTCACATATACACA
>NC_029777.3:66545091-66546556 GCF_000817695.3 Arachis duranensis
ACCACACCCAAGGTCCAAGGAGACAAGATTAACCTTCTCCTTCAAGAGAGTTGGGTCCTATAACATCAAAGAACCCAAAATCTCAACATTTCACCCATGAAACTCGAAAATAAGGGCTGAGATTTCGAACAGCAACGCGTGGCTTACCTCAAGATTGGTTGTATGGGTTTTGTAGAGCTCTCCGCAGTGAACGCGTGGCCGCAAACAGGGCGGCAATCGGAGCTCTAGATCAAAAGTTATGGTGGTTTGAAGATCAACCAAGGGAGAGAACTTGAGAGAGTGTTCTTCCTCCCTTTCTCTCTAATTTCAGCTTGTGTGTGTAACAAATGAGGAGAGAGAGTGCTGAAAACTAGGGTTTTGGTTAAGTTATGTTGGGCCAAGGGCCCACTTTAGGTCCAATTGGCCCGGTTTGGCCCGTTCGGTCCAATCTTGGTCCGAATTCTATAAAATTGGTACCGAAATTCTCGTCTCAATCTCCTCTATCACATTTAGCCATAAAAATCACATTTTAGGCTTTCTAGAATAAATTCTCATTTATGGGTTAATTAGCCGTTAATTAACCGGGTTTTACATTTTTACGTAAGGCTTCTCTGTTTATAACAAATTCTGTGTTATTCATTTATCATTCAAGGAAGAGTATGTTGGAGATTGATGAGATTGATGAGAAGATTCAACTTCAACTTCCACATCATCATCATCTTCTTGGTAAACTGCTTGAGAAATGTTTGAATTATTTTGTAAACCGAAAATATGTATTTCAGAATTGACTAGTCTCGAAATTTTTGAAAATTGAGATTGAGAAGTCACTGAAAAAGATCTTCTTGCTGAAGCAAAATCATTAGATGTTCCTGCTTCAGATCTAGAGGAAAAAGAGTTCCGTCTGTCAAAGAAAATCTCTACTTTTCCTGATTCATCCTGTTTTACTTCTCGTAAAAGAGGTGCTTGTCTAGGTTGCGTTGGAATGGCTCGGTCAATTGACCATGACTGGGAGAGGTCAATTTCATCCCCACCTTATGAGCCTTGGGATCATGACTTTGGCCTTTGTCATGTCTGTGACAATCAAAGTGGTTTCACGATCTTGGGACTTAAGAAGGACTCTAGAGTTACAATTGTTCATGACCTTGTATTGAATCCTATAGATTAAAGCGGTTGGAATGGAACCTTCTTTCATGTTGAGACCATGAATTCGGATGTTTAGGAAAAGAGAGTCAAGAATGTTAAGGTCTAACAAATTGACCGTTTTGTTCGGAAAATAATTGAAGTAAACCGGACCGTGTCCTAGACTTGTTTCAACTGTTCCTATTAAGAAGTATTGGAAGTCATTGTGTCTAATATCTCTAAGACACATGAGGATGCAGGCATTCAAAATTTATTATTAACGTTGTATAGTTGTAACGTTACAAAATGAATAATTATTTTATATAAAATAAATGTAAAATAATTCAAATTTTATACAATACTCTTC
>NC_029777.3:66546623-66571099 GCF_000817695.3 Arachis duranensis
TTAAAAAAAATATCATAAATAGTTTGTTAGCTCATTTTTTTAAAATTATTTTGCATAGAATAAAATAATTTTTTTATTTTTTAATTATTAATTATATAAAAAATATTATATTTAAAATTTGAGTACATAAATATTTATATTTAAATTTAATCTTATTTTTTTAAATAATTTCGTATTAGATAATATTATTTTTTAATTTTTAAATTATTAATGATATAAAAAAGTATTGTATTTAGAATATCTTATAACCTAATTTTTACTTTGTATTTAATATTACTTAAAAAATCTTATAATCACATATTTATTACATTTAATATTACTCAATATAAGATAAGATATTTTTTAGTTACTTTGTATTGATTTTTTAATTATCTTTTTGAAATATTTTTTTATTAAATCAAAATTATCCCAAGAGGTAAATTAAATTTTACACTCCACTAAGTAATGATGTTAAAAATAAAACATAAAAAATAAAAAAATGAGGTACCTACCAGCAGTATGAGACTATGAAGTGGAGAGAAGAGAAGAGGCAAGTAGCAATGTTTTTCTTCTTTCAAGACCCAAGTCTCAATGTAAGAAAACCTCCATGTTTTGAAGAAAAGGAATATTAATAAATTAATAATAGTTTTACGACAAGGAGAATGATTATTGCCAACACAGCACAGCACATGAATATTGCAAAACAAAAGTGAGAATCATGAAGGGCCTCAAAATAGAAGAACCGCAGCATAAATAAAAACAAAAGAGTAATTGATGATGGGAGGAGAGAGAGAGTGAGGTAAGGAATGGTTAGGGTAGGGGGGAAGGGAAGAGAAGGAGGTGTTTCCTGAAATAACAGTATAACACTGATGGTGGCTTCAGACCCAATCCAAACAATCATTGCAAATCTTTGGATGGCCTAGCCCACCATCATTTTCCAAAACTCTCTAGGGGTCACGACCCATTATTGTCCCTCTAATATGTCCATTATGCCTCATCTTTTTAATTTCCACATTTGCCCCTTCCCCCTCTCAAGAGCCTATTATCAGAGCAAGAAAGTGTGAGTGGTTCTCCAAATACAAGGTCAAGATATTGAAATTAAAATATAAAACACAGAAATATATAACTATAAAAATTTGATAAAAATAAAAAATTATGTCTTTTATTAAAAGATATAAAATATACTAATTTAGTGTTTTAGAATATAATGTGTATCTATGTCTTATTTGTTTAGCAAAATTTTGTGTTTTATATCTTAATCTCAATATTGTGTGACCGTAAATAAATACATCTTAAAAAAGTGAAAAGAATTCTGCTAGGGAGACAATGGACTATTTGTACAATGTGTATAATGAATTATTGAGTTACAAAATGAACATCCCTTGATAATAAACATCTTCCCAAAAACTTGATTTTGGGGTTCACCAAGAATCGAATTCTTAACCTTTTGGATCTAACGCTCTAATACCTCGTCATAGTACCACTCATCCTAAAAGCTTCAATTAAAAAAGATAACACTAATAATTATATCTCTAATACTCCTTAAACCTCCATTGTATACATTGTATAACTATTCTATTGGCTCTCCATACTTTCCCAAGTGAAAAATATAATTTCATTTATATCATAAATGCAACTATTTTGGCCTGGCTTGGGATTCACTAAGAATCGAACTTTTGACCTTTTAGATTTAGTGTTTTAATATCATGTTATGATACCACTTATCTCAAAAGTTTCAGCTAATGAGAAAAGGTAACACTAATGATTATATCTCTACTACATAAACCTCTATTGTACACATTATACAAATATTCTATTGGTTCCTTATACTTTTCCTTTTTAAAAAAAAATTAAATTTAAAATTATTCAAGAAACAAAGTTATTGCTGTGTTCTAATATAGTACTAAACTGGTTCAAATTTCCATTGCAGCTGATAAAATAATAGTAGGCCTTGAGAAATAATGATTCATATGACGCCATAAACCATAAGCAGCCATCATAGAAACAAAAACATGAAATCTTTTTTAGGCTCCTAACGAGCCGCCTTCTATGCTTACACATGCATGATTGTTGTGTCAGACAGAGGAGGGACACCTCTCCCCACCCCATCTTCCCCTCCCTCCCTCCCTTTCTTTCTTCTTCTTCTTCACCTTAATTATCTGGACTTTTTTTCTATAAATAAACACTTGCATTTTTTAAGACTCATCATCTTCCTTCTATTGATCTCATACTCAAGTTTGTTTTCTCCATTGCTCAAGCTCTTCTTCATTATCTAGCTTCCAATTCCTTAACAAGGTGAACTCTTTTCTTTCCCCAATATATATGCCACCTTTGTTTCTGTCTTCTATCTTCTCCCGCATTTTTTTATTTTCTTCATGATCACAACGTTGTTTGAGACCCCATTTGAGGTTGTTGCAAGTTTGCTCTTCTTTCTGTCTCTGTTTCTTTTATCTAAGTGGTCACTATTTGATGCATATATAGGCTTTACATTTTCTTGTGTGTAGAAGGAATGTTTAGCTTTGGAATATTAATTTCAAACCTTTCTGTCTATGTGGATTCCGTAACATTTTGTCTTCCCATTACTTATTACTCCAATTAATTAGTGCTAAAAATGAGAATGTTTTCTTTGTCTTGCTCTAGCTACTATCTAAGATAATGTTATATACACATATTATATTGTTACTCTTAACAACTTTTCGCCATGATAATAAACAACTATATGATTATAAAATTTAAACTCCTCCAATATGGTTATATTATATAATACAACATGCCTAAGAGCAAGAACTTTGTTTATTACGTAGACACACAAACACATAGAAGATCTTCCTATGAAGCTTGTCTCTTTTATGTGTCCCCTTTATCCTTTTCTTCTCTCTTGGGTCAGCCGAAAGAAACCATTTTTTTCCCCATTGCTTTCAAATGAGTGAAGATTTGGCACAAATGTTAATACTCCAACCCCTGTTCATTAGTGAGGACAACCCATATGGTGTTAATATTATTTGAGATGGTGGTCCAAAAAGACTTCTATCTCTACCTTCCATTTGCCTTTAACTGCTTCCATTGGCTTCTTCAATTAGGCGTCATAATTATATCCACCAAAGCTATTTCATAAAGCAACAACATATTCCGCAAGGAAGCTTGTACAGTATACATATATATAATTGTCGTTCACCCCCTTTTAGATTTTTTCCAATCTTATTATTATTATTACCATGCTACTACTATTTTATTTTTTATAATGATTGCATTGCCACTCTTTTTCTTCTAATCCCACGAGCTCTCTTCTTTTCTTGTTTTCAATCATACTCACATCTGTGTTCTTCTCGATGAGGTGGAGATTTGTGAACATGTATAAAAAAAATAGTAGTCCGTATTTTATGCTCAATAGCTGAATTATCATTGCTAGCGCTCACTGTTTACCCACCTATATTAATTCACTTTTATATCAATAAAAGTAATCATTTTTAAAACATGAATGGTTAGTTTCGAAAATAATGAAATTTTTTATACCTAGGAGTAGGTGGTTAATTTTAAAAAGGAGTGTATTCTAGAAAAATATATTTTGTATTTAACTCATTTTTAATGTATAATTTGTATTTTAACATATGTTTTATATATAAATGATTAATTTGATTGTTGATTTTTAGAATATACATACATAAGATGATTATTTTAAAAATCAATCATTTATGTATTTTATTTTACTTGTAACACTTTTAAAAGAATAAAAAGTTGAGTTAAGTATTTTCATGAGCATGAAGATTTGTGTAAAAAATGTTTATATTGACAGAACATTAAAATAAAAAGAAAAAAGAAAAAAGTTTGTGTCATATCTAAATGGGGTCCATTATTATTAATATAATGGTAGCTATTCAGATTTGTACTACCAGAACTGTCATATTATGAAAGAGAATGAGAGGCTAAGGAAGAAAGCACAACTTCTCAACCAAGAGAATCAAGCACTGCTCTCTGAACTCAAGCAGAAGCTTTCAAAGGCTAACAACAACAACACCACCAATGATGATCCTAGCACCACTCTTGATCTCAGTGTTGGATCAACCTCATTCTCTCATCAGAAAAAAGCTTCCAGTTCCAGAAATTAATTAATTAATTAACCAACTGAGAGGCTTTTTTTTTTTTCTTTTTTGGGGGTACAGTAATGGTTGTAGTCTCTGTTCCATAGGAAAACGAACACTAGCATGCATTTTCTCTGTCAGAGGTACTATAATTAATTTCTTCTTATATTTCAATGCATTCATCATATCTTTTGTATTAGGGGTTCGGTTCGGATATGCATGTGAATTCTTGATGTTATTATTATGTTGATGGGAAGGAAAATAATATATAATTATAACGCTTTGTGTTTCTCTCTTATCTCTATCTATTCTACTACCATTTATGTATTGGATCTGATTATTATTCCGTATCAATCGGTAACAAGATTTTTCTTATACTTAATTATTAATCAGATTAAGAGAACAGATAGATAATGCAGCAGCTTCTTATTCCTTCTCTTAGAAATCTAGTGGTTCGTTATGCCACTGAGTTTAATTATTATGGTTTATTCATTTGTGCTTTGAAACTGGCTATTATAACTAACTACGCTCGTTTGTGGTATAACAAATACGATTGTCTAAATCAAAGATCTTAGAGATAACTCATTTCCATGACACAATGCATATATTAACATAAGATCATCAATGCAAACTTGCAAAGTGGGTCATAGTGGGGTTAAAGTGAGTATTCTAGAGAATAGAGACTTGATGGAGAGAGAAAATAATAATAATAAACAGTGCTATATTCTTTTGAATACTCAATGAAGGAAGGAAGACAGAATGGCTAATCGTTGAGATTTTGTTTGGAGAGAGCATCTAATCAACGCTTACGTCTGCAAGAGATTCACGAATCAGAAGTCAATGAGTGTTCATTATGTTTGGGAATGTGGCAACCAGAAAGGGAGAAGAAAGTCTTGCATACATATCATGTCATATTAATTAATATATAGATAGAAGTATTAGAATTTTTTTAAATAAATAATTTAAATATTTTATTTATGAATATATGCATTTTGTTGGAGATTTACCAATTTATATCTTAGAAAAAATTTTACCTGTTCCAACCACTTTACTGGAACACTGCTATATCAAATACGAATCGATTATAGGTTAAATTTTGGTCAGCTAGTATGTATTGCAATACCAGAAAGATCTCTGGAGTGAAGACTAAAAAGATGGAAAGAATAGTGAACAAGTGACTATGTTGATACATATATGATGAACAGAATAGTTTGAAATTGATTGAGTCAAGAAATGATAAAAAATCAAATAAAAAATTAAATAAATTTCTTTTATATTTAAAAATTTGAGTCAAATAAAAAACTTCTTAATAATAACGTCTAAATTTAGTTAAAATTCAATGGCAACATAATTTTTTCTTTTATTTAAAAATAGTTTTTATTTTATTTAAGTATTAGAATAAAATTCTTTTTTAAAGAAGTATATAATTATCAATTAATTAACATAACTAAATTTGTATAAAGTTTGTGAAATTGACATGAAAAAATTATGATAATTTTAGTTTATTCATTATTAGTTTAAATTGCATAAACACAATGAAAAATTATTTGAATATATATATATATATATTACCTTATGCATATGATTAGTGTTACATTATTAGAAAATGGCATGAACTTAATTTATTAGTATTAATTAGTGATAATAAATTTGAATAATATTAAATCTTTTTTAATATATTATTAATTTAAGTGTAAAATAGAAAGAAAAGTAATTTAAGATGATTAAGTAAAATTTTATTAGTTGAGGTGTGACAATAGCCTCATTTTTCATATAGTAATAGCTGAATAGTTAAATAAAAACTACACTTATAAAATTATAAAAAAAAACTATAAAAGAGATCATTAACCTTTCTTATTTTAAATATATTTTATGGCAATTAATTTTATAAATTCTAAACTCTAACACTACAAAAAAATGTTAAGTAGTATTAAATTTATTGACAGATTTATTTTTAAAAAATTCACCGGTAATTAATTTATTGTTGGAATAAATTTGACGGTATAAACAGCGTCGAAAATTATTTATTGGTAGATTATTTCATCCGACGCTAATTACCGACGAATTTTATGTCGGATTTTGCAATTAATATGATGAAAATAAGTGATTGATTACCATCGAATTTTTTTACGGTAACTTTGGCGCCATATTCTGTTTTGTGGAACCCATTTACTTTCGAATTATTTTGCCGGTAAATTTGACGGTATGCAATTTTTTTTGCATAATTAGTAGTCAAATTAAAATTTTTGTTTACAAAATTAGGACAAAAATTCTAAATACCAGAAATCAACTAATGATTTTATTAAATATTAAAAGTATGAATATAATAAAAAGTTAAAAAGAAGTAAAATACAACGAAATAGACATAAAATAAATTAAATTTTTGAACCCTATGGATCCTAGTAATCATCATCATCACTGTCTTTCCCCTGTTGAGGCGACAGACTAGGTGCTGATGTCGATGCACCACCAGCAGCGGCACCGCTGGTACCAGCAGTGCCGCTGCCTATAGCGCACATATGCTTGTTGCACACTGCCATATGGTCTTGCAAACGCTTTAGCCGCTCCAACTACTCCGTTAGTTCCAACCTGATGGCAACGGTGTCTCCCATGCGTACAAGAAGCTCGTTGTACCTTTGCTCAGATTGCTGAGCTTGTTAGTGAAGCTTCTATGTGAGCTTCTACACCTCCTCTCTCAAATTGACAATTTTCTCGGAATCGACAGGATTGCTGACAGGAAAAGAGACATAGAAAGATGAAACCACCAATGTGGAGGTATGAAAGTCTCTGGCAAAGAACGACCCAATCCGTAGACGCAATTCTTGTAGGGCTCAGAGGAAGTCTCGCGCCAATCCTTATCAGGATCAACGACTGAGGTATCAGAGCTGGGTTCATTCCCACTAGGTTGAGATTGCTAGGTCGCAGCCTCCAATCTCTGCATGTAGACCTCCTGTGTAACATATGTTGTGATTAGGATGATAGTTAATTGACTTTAAACCGAATACATTTTAAACATAGAATTAATACATAATGAGCCGTAGACTATAATACCCTTACTATCAGAATGTGATGAGTGGATATTTTATATCCAGTTTAGTACTATTTTCATAGTGTTTTTAGTTATATTTTGCTAAGTTTTATTATATTTTAGTAGGTTTTAGTACAAAATTTATATTTTGGATGCTACTTTGAGCTTTTGTGTTTTTCTTATGATTTTAGGTGATTTTTGGGTGAATTTGGCAAGTTTTGGCAAAGTCTGATTTAGAGGCAAAGAAAGGATAGCAGATGCTGTCAAAGCCTGACCTGTATGCATTCCAACGAACATTTCTTGAACTATAGAGGTCCAATTGACAAGATCTCAATGGAATTGGAAAGCTAACTTCCAGAGATTTCTAGCAATATATAATAGTTTATACTTTTCTTTGGAAAGAACTACCCAAAACGGGTGTTGAACACCCAATAGAATGAATAACGAGAGTGCATCACATGTTCCAAGAGAGTATATGGGCTAATTGGGATACGTGACATATAATCCCGTTAGTAATGGGTAAATGAGATCTCTGTGGTGCTAAGGCTAGAATCATAAAGCATCATTCTCCAATCCAGAAGATCCGACCTTGTCTGTGGCGTTTTGAGTAGGATCAACAAAAGGAGAGTCGATTGCACGAGCTTGATCTTTGGCTATAGTGAAGCACTTCAGCTAACTTGATGAGAGGACATGAGTAACTCAAATACAGTGTGGAGCTATAGTTTAGGGAGATTAATTTAATGAGAGGACATGAGTTAGTCACTTACAGCTTTGTCATTAAATGAATCATTCATTATTGAATTAATCAGTAAGAAAAGTTAATCCAGAAAGATAAAGCATCTCCGAAGCCTTAACTGAATTCTCATCATTGTTTTTTTGTTATTTCTTTATTGCTTTCTTCACTTATTTTATGCGCATTCAACAACAACCATATTTTTATTCGCCTAACTAAGATTTGCAGGATAACCACAGCTTGCTCAATCCGACAATCCTCGTGGGATTCAACCCTCACTCACCTGGGGTATTACTTGGACGACCCGATGCACTTGCCGGTTTAGTTGTGCGAATCACAAATTCGCACACTAAGTTTTTGGCGCCATTTCCGGGAATTGTTCGAGATGGACAAACTAACGGTTGTCTTGCTGCTTAGATCAGGTATTTTTATTTGTTTCTGTTTAATTATCTTTCTCTTGATTTTTTGAAAATTGTTCTTGTTTTTCTTTATTTTTGTTCGAATTTTCTGTGTTTTCTCTTGCTTGATTTCAAAATAAACTTTTAAGTATGGTGTTTTTTAGTGTTTTTCTCTCTTTTTTTTTTGAAATTTAAGTTGTTTGATTTCAAAATCTTTAAGTTCAGTGTCTGTTTAGTGTTTTTCTTTTCTTTTTAATTTCAAAAACATATATATTTATTTTTGAAATTATTTAAATTTTAATTTCAAATTTTAAGTTTGGTGTTATCTTTTTCTATCTTTTTGAACTTCAAAATTTTTTAAAACACTTTTTCTTTAAATTTTTGAAAATCTTGTAATATTTGAATTTTAAGTTTGGTGTCTCAATAGTAATCTCTTTAATTTTATTCTTTATCTTGTTTATCTTTGAATCTTTATCTTATCTTTTTCTTTGACTTTCAAAATTTTGTTATCTTATCTTATTTCAAATTTAAAATTTAAAATTTTAGTATCTTGTTAGTTTTGCTTTCTTTTAAAATTTGAATTTTAAAATTTTAAAATTTTTAAAAGTTATCTTATCTTTAACTTAAAATCAAAATTTAAAAGTTTAGTATTTTGTTAGTTTTTCTCTTTTTCAATTTTGAATTTCAAAATCTCTCTTTGACTTTCTCTTTTTAATCTCAAAATCTTTCAAAATCAAATCTTCTATCTTAAAATTTTAAAATCTTATCTTATCTTGTTTGACTTTTTTCTTCCAAATTTAAATTTTAAAATCTTTGATTGACTCTTTCTTTTTAATTTTCAAAAATTTTTAAAATCAAATCTTTTATTTTATTTTCAAATCTTGCTTTATCTTATTTCAATTTTGAAAGTCTAGTGTCTTTTAATATTTCCTTCTTCTTTTTAAATTTCAAAAATTTCAATTCTTCACTTTTTCTTTTTAATTAATTTTCTTTCTAAAAAATTTTCAAATCCTATCTTATCTTGATCTTTGATCTTGATCTTATCTTTTTCTCTTGATTCTTAAATTTTTATATCCTATCTTTATTTTAAATTCAAATTTTAAAAGTTTAGCTTTTTGTTAGTTTTTTCTTCTTTAATTTTGAAATTCAAAATCTTTAATTGACTTTCTCTTTTTAATTTTTCAAATTTCTAATTATTATTTTTCTATTTTTTATTATTTATTTATTTTTGAATTTTTATTAAAACAAATCTTTTTTTGGGTATCTCAATGGGAGTTTTCTAAACTTTGACATAGAGACTCCCCACTTTTCTTTGTTTCTTGACTATGCAGGAACACTAGAATCACTATGTATCTAGATGGAGGTGCACAACCCAGAAGAACCTTGGGATTTTACTCAGCTCTCAATGCTGATTTCTATAGAAGAAGCATTAGTATACCTCCTATTGGAGTAGATCATTTTGAGCTCAACCAAGAGTTGTTCTTCCTAGTGCAATAAAATTGCCATTTTCATGGACTCCCATAGGAAGACTCCAATAAATTCATCTCTGACTTCCTACAGATCTGTGATACTGTAAAGACCAATGGAGTAGATCTTGAAGTCTACAGGCTGATGCTTTTCCTATTTTCTGTAAGGGACCAAGCAAAGAATTGGCTTCGCAACCAACCCAAGGGGAGTTTGAACACTTGGGATAAGGTTGTTGACAAGTTCCTGAACTGGTTCTTTTTCCCAAGGAAGTTAACTAAGTTGAGGATAGATATTTAGACCTTTAAGCAAGGAGAAAGCGAGTCCCTCTACGATGCTTGGGAGAGGTACAAGCTGATGCTTAGAAAATACCCGACATAAATATTTTCAGATTGGGTTAAGCTGGATATTTTCTATTATGGACTCATAGATATGGCCAAGATGTCCCGGGATAACTCTGTTGGTGGTTCAATACACATGAAGAAGACAGTTGAAGAAGCTCAAAAACTCATTGAGACAGTCGCTAGCAACCAGCATCTATACTCATATGGCGAGACTTCAATGAAAGGAGAGGTCAAGACAGTGTCCACAGAATCTAACCTTCCGAAGCAAAGTGAATCATTAACCCAGCAACTACACTCTCTCACACAACAGTTGCTAAGTTTGAAAAAAGTGTTGTAGGAGACCCGAGCCTCCAACAAGAATATAGAAGTACAGTTGAACCAGGCTGAACAAAATTTGTCTAAATAGATAAGAGAAGAGTGCCAAGCTATGTTGGTTGAGGAGTGAAAGGACCCTGAACAACCAGCCCTAGAACATTGGAAAGCAGGGGGAAGAGAAAATGGCAGAAGATGAACAAGCTACAACTCAGAGCACCATCAAGGGCGCTGAACGCCCAGAAAGGGATAACCAGGGTCTCCAACACCCAGAAGGGAACAACCCTGGTGTTGAACGCCAAGAAAGAATCACCAAGGGCATTCAACTCCCAGAAAGGGGGGGAGGGGACAACAGACACATCAATTCGGGAGACACCTCCCCTAGACAATTTGACCACCCTTCCTCAGTCCCTAGGAGTGCCCACCCTGCACCACTCATGGCCCTTGAGTACAAGGCCAAGTTACCATACCCTCAAAGACTCTAGAAAGCAGAAAAGGATAAGCAATTCACCAAGTTCTTAGAAGTTTTCAAGAAGCTGCAGATCAAAATCTCCTTTGTAGAGTGATAAACCCCATTTTTAGGGTTTATCTTGTGCTTAATTTAGTAGATTTTATCCATTATTCTCACACTTATTCATATAATTCGCATGTTTTACATTTTCCTTCCCAATTTTGTACTATGAGTGAAAACATGCTTCTTTGGCCTTAAATTAGCTAATTTTAATCATTTCTTATTACCATTTGATGCTGTGATATGTTTGCTGAGTGTTTTTAGGGTTTATAAGGCAAGAATGGCTTAGATGATGGAAAGGAAGCATGCAAAAATCGAAGGAACACAAGAAATTGAGGTTTTGAGAAGCTGGCAGCGATGCGCACGCGTGGTATGATGCGTACGCGTGACTGCCACAGGATACAAGCGACGCGTACGTGTACACGTGACCAAGTTTTGATTCAGCGATGCGTACGCGTGACAAAGCGTCACGTGCTGCATATATCAAAAAATACTACAGTCAATTTCTGGGCTCTTTTTGGCCCTGTTTCAAGCCCGAAAACACAGATTAGAGGCTACAGAGTGGGGAAATCAGGGATTTACTTCTCATTCACATAATTTTATGTTTTAGATATATTTTTCTAGAAAGAGAGAGGCTCTTAGGGTTTCTCTTTTCAATTTCTTCTCAAATTCAGGTTCAATGTTCCTTTAATTTAGTTTTCCTTTACTCTTGTTTGTTCTAGCATCTTACCTCTTTTAGTTTACTTGTTATTGCTTCCGTTTGTTTACTTCATTATTGATGCATACTTGCCCCTTTGATTTAGATTAATGCAATTCATATTTTTATGTTATTATTCCTTCTTTAATTATTGGTTATTGTTGTCTTGCAGTTGGATATCTTAGATTTTATTGTCTCTTATTCATTTTCTATGTTTTTATTCTGTGCCTTCCAAATGTTTGATAAAATGCTTCGGAGGATTTTAATTTAGATTTTTATGTTCTTAACTTGGATTGATCAATTAGAGACTCTTGAGTTATCAAAAGTCTTTTGTTGATTGGTAATTGAGACTTGCTAGTCGGCTTAAGCTTCACTAAATCTGGTCTTTGATTTGGACTTGTGAACTTAAGTTGATTTTACTCACTTGACTTACCTTCATTGTTAGAGGTTAACTAAGTGAAAGCAAAAGGCAATTACCATCACAATTGATGATGATAACGAGGATAGGAATTCCAATTCTCAATCCTTGCTAGGACTTTTTCTTAATTTTTATTTTACTTCCTTGTTATTTATATTTCTTGTCTCCTATTTCAAAACCCAAAAAGACATAATCTCATAACCAATAATAAACTACACTTCCCTGCAATTCCTTGAGAGATGACCTGAGGTTTAATACTTCAATTAATTTTATTTGGTTTGCTTAAGTGACGAACATGTTAAATTTGATTAAGGTTGAATTGTCGGTTTAGAACTATACTTGCAACGTAATATTTTGTAAAAAATCTTTACCGACAATTTTTTCCCCACCATAGAGGCTCTTGAACAAATGTCTTCATATGCTAAGTTCATGAAGGAAATACTGAGTAACAAGAGGGATTGAAAGGAAGTAGATACAGTGGTGCTTATTAAGGAGTACAGTGCAGTCATTCAGAGGAACCTTCCCGAGAAACTTAAGAGACCTCTCACTCTTCCCAGTGACACAATGCCTACCCCAAGCGTAGAGTGCAAGGCCAACATAATGGATGTTGAATCTGTACCAAAGGAGGAAGTGCAAGCTGCTAAAGATTCAGAGGAGAGAGAAGCTCCAAAAAAGGCTATGATTACACTGTTACATTCCTCCTCTATGACACCTACTCAAGAGCTTGAAGCACCACACCCTCAGAAGCCCCAAAAGGAGACAAAGGACGAGCACTGCTCACAGTTCTTGGAAGTCTTTAAGAAGCTACAAATTAATATTCCTTTTGCTGAGATTTTGGACAAAGGTCTCTTTCTAATGGACAAAACCTCATTGATGCTGAGAGAGGCAAATTGGTGCTGAGGTTACATAAGGATCACATGGTTTTCAAGGTCTTTAAACCTCCAAAACCCCCCTGACAAAGGAGGTACTTGCATATAGAGTACAATACTGAAGCCTCCCCCCTTGGTGGAAACTTATACAGTTTTCCCAGATATTAAACCTAAGTTTGGTGTTGGGCAATCACTAGTCACCAAGAAGGAAGGTTTCAAGAGGAAAATGCATAGAGGATGGAGAAACAATCCAACCCCTACCTTAACAAGCAAGGAAAATCAAGCTGATAACAATAAAAGAAAGCTTGTTAGGAGGAATTCAAATTCAAGGGCACTATTCTCCTCTTCTTCTCCCATGGAGTCATTTCTTTTAACAAACTGGAAGAGAGGAAGAAAGTCAATAATCAAGTGTCGAGCTAATGACAGTAAAGAAGCGCTTGTTGGGAGGCAACCCAACCATAAGTATCTTATAGTATTTTCTTCTTTTCTAATTTATTTCTATTATTTTAGTTTGATTTCATATTATTTTATAGTTTTCTTAGATTTTCTGACATTTGTGATCATTTGTAGCCATTAGTTTTAGTTTGAGTTTTGAATTATAGAGAGAAAAACACTTACTTTTCTCTAGGATTTTGATTTCCTAGTTTTGCTTTGGATTGGATCCTGAGAGAGCCACTACTACCTTCAATTGAAGTCACCATCTTTATAGTTTACTTCTCCAATAACTCAATTACTCTATTACATTTAATTGCTTTGAGTTCATGTTTGGATCTTGTTATTTTTGAATTTTATTAATGCAGTGAAGTATTTTTATATTTATCTTTATTGCTTGTTTGATTCGTGTTAATCATTGTTCATGCCAATTTTGATTTAACTAATTTTTCATCTTTATCATGTCTTTAATTTACTCCTATTATGTGTTTATGAAAATGGCATTCATGTTAATGGAGTAGACCTTCCAACTTGGCTTAGGGGTTGATTAATTGGGGTCCTTTGAGTTGTGACCCTCAAGTATTAATCTGTAATTGGACATTGCTGGCTAGCTCAATTCTCACCAACTCTAGTCATTCACCGCGAAGTGACTAGAACTTGTGAGCTAGAGTCAATGAAGCCACTTGACTTTCCTTCAATTGTTAGAGGATAACTAAGTGGGAGCAATGAACCTTTACTTTCATACTTGAGAAAGATAACAAGGATAGAAATCCCAATTATCTCCCCTAACCAAGGCTTTTTATTTTAAATACATAACACCTCTTGTTTTATTCATTGTTTTAATTCTTAGCCATTTATTTTCCCGTTCTAAATTTCAAAAATTTTCAGGAAAATCCTTACCAATAATTTACATTCTGTGTCAACTCTTTGGGAAACGACTCATGATTCTACTCCCGGTTATTTATTTTTAATTGTGACACATTCTAAATTGATAGTGAACTTTTCTTCGGTTAAGGCTGTACTTGCAACGCTATTTTTCTCAAAAATTCTTAACCGCGTGCGCGTCGACCACGCGTGCGCGTCATCGAAATTCTGCGAGCCACGTGTACGCATTGAGCATGTGTACGCGTCGGTCAGATTTTGCAATACCACGTGAGTGCGCCAACTTTTACTCGCCAATCCTAGCTATATGCGGCCACGTGTGTGCGTCGCCACCAATTCTCCAAAGCTTCATTCTTCATGCCCCTTCCACTTGTGCATGCTTCCTTTCCATCTTCTAGGCCATTCTTGCCCTATAGATCCTGAATCCACTTAACAAACATATCACGACATCGAATGGTAATAGAAAAGGATTAAAAATTGGCATTTTTGGGTTAAAGAAGCATATTTTAAACCATGAAGCAAAATTAGGAAGGAAACACAAAACCATGCAATTTATATGAATAACTGTAAAAAATATTGATAAATTATCCTAAATTCTACACAAGATAAACCCTAAATTGGGGTTTATCAAACCTCCCCACACTTAAACCAAGCATGTCCTCATGCTAAAAATTGAAAGACCAAAGAACATAGGAGAATGAGGTTTATGAAATTCAATTTACCTACATGGATGCAACTAATGCAAATGCTTCTATCTACTTGGGCAAAAGTGAATCAAGTTCCAAGAACACACATGAACGAGTAGGGATAAGGTAATATGATAATTCATGACCTCTACCAATTCAAATGTCAAAATGACGTGCAAACAACTTGCAAGAAGAAAGGTCGTGAAAGTCGAAAACAAGGAGTTGAGCATCGAACCCTCACCAGAAGTGTATCCGCTCTATTCGCTCAAGTGTATAAGGTTGATTCACTCAATTCTCTTCTAATCATGCTTTTCAAGATTTATTTTTCATCTAAAAATCAACAGTTATTCGGTGCATGCATACATTCATCATGATGTCTTATCTTTAGGTTATAATGGGGCTAGGGTAAGGGTAAGGATGCATATATGACCAAGTGAGCTTGAAATTTACATCTTTGATTAACCTAAGCTCTCACCAAACACATATAATAACCTATACAGTTCTAATACACAACCTAACTACCCATTTATTCACTTTTCACACACTCATGCATTCTCTTTTAATTCACAACCCATATGCATTGGTTATTATTGGCTTCTCCTTGGGGCATTTTGTCCACGTTTTTATTACTTTTTTCTATATATTTTTCTTTCTTTTATTTTTCTATTTCTTTTTCTACATTTTTTTCTTTTATTTTTCTCTTTTGTTTTTTTTATGAGTTATATACAATGGTACCAATGCGTATGGTCTAAACATTCAATGCATGAGTATGTACCCAATTCCCAATATTTTCACTAAACATACAAAAATACACTTTTACCTCTACCAATGTTCCCAAGCTTCCCTCCCGCTTAAATGACACATTATCACTAGCCTAAGCTAATTAAAGATCCAAATCAGAGGACATTTATTGTTTTTTAGTTAGGGGTAGTGATATGCTAAATTAAAGAACAAAAATGGGGTTGAACATAGGCTCAAAATTGGCTAACAATGGTAGATCAAAGGTAAGGCTATTTGGGTAAGTGAGCTATTGGAATAACGGCCTCAATCATCTAAATGCATTCATACACAAAATAATGGACACAGAGAATCAAACAAATCAAGGATTGCAATCATAGAAAGAGAATAATGCACACAAGAATGGAAATAAGTGGTTATATGATGTAACCACATAATTAGGCTCAAAAATCAAATGTTTGTGTGTTCTTAGCTCAAAAACCTTTTCCAAAATTAATTCCTTCAAGTAAGTTTAACACAAAAAAATTTTTCAAATTCGTAGGGTGCCCTAAAAACTATTTCTTGGAAAACCAGTTATCACCCTAACCAAGTAGTACTAACAAGAAATAACTACCATGCAAAAAGTCTTTAAATGCAAAAACTAACTATGCAATGCAAATTATCCTAATTGGCGAAAGAAAATTAAGATTTGGATGTTGAAAAGAAGGGTTGTTACCTACGGAAGTCGGTAAACGACCTCCCCACACTTAGAAATTTGCACGGTCCTCTGTGATATTAATGATGATCTAAGTGGGTCCGGGAGTGTCACTCGCAATGGCCATAGGATGGTTAAACAAGGACGTCTCCATGTTCACCTCTTGATTACTTATTTGCCATGATCCGAAGTGGACTCCGGAGTGTTGGTTTTTGCCGTAGGTGGGTTGGTGAATCTTGTGGGAACTTCCTTTTCTGCCTCATCAGTGCGGCTAGAGTTCTTCAACCGCTTAACAAATGGTTTGACCTTTGAGGAAGTTTTCCCCTTGACGGTTGTTCTTTGAGTTGCTCTCTTTGTAGATGGCTTTTTGGAGGTCTTTTCCTTTCTTTTTCAATGGCCATCCTAAAAAGGAAAAAAGAGAAAAACATTAAGCTCAGAAAGACAAAAATCAGAATTAATATATTGCAAGTGAAGATTAATGCCACAAAGAAGTTAAGTATCTTAAAAGCATGGTAGCTACTACATGCAGGTAAAACAATGAAATGATCAAGGAGGCACATCACTAGCATGAGATACAAGAGTGAAAAAAGCATGCAAATACAAAGCATGAGAAGAATAAACTCAAGCATCGATAACAACAATGACAAACACATGCAAGAATGATGGAAGTCATAGAAAAACTATTGGCTCAACTAACTCCAAGACAATGAAATCTTGAAATTGAAGAATGTGAGGTTAGAGAGCATTGAACCAATAATTCTTGCATGACACTACAAGCATAGCAAACCATAAACAATGAGCAATTGATGATGAAAAACTATGGAAATGACGCTCAATGCTCATGTAGCGCAATTATTGTGAAAAAGAGGCACCAAGTTGAAAGAGAAAGGTCAACAATGAACAAAGATGTCATTGGCTCTTTTTCACAAATACTTGGTGTGCAAAGTGTAAATAACAAGCAAGTTTGATGAGTTCAAGGGGAATATTCCCCAAAATAAAATGTTATCTACCATAGCACAAACAATCCAAGAGATATGACACTCTTAGCAATAATCCACCAATTCAAAAAGCAAATGAGATTCAACACCCATACAAGAAAATAAAAGGAAAGAAAAGAAACAAGAGTGAGCAAACAAACAAAAAAACAACAAAGTTAAAAATGCAACCAAGAACAGAGAGAGTAGAGTAATTAAATGCAATAGTAAAGAAAAGTTTTAAAAAGAAACAAAAGAGAAAAAGAGAAATGCAACCTTGAAAGGAGGAAGAAAGTGAGGTTGAGTATAAGTGAGAAAAGGAGAAGAAAAAGGGGAAGAAAAGAGGAGAGAGAAGATGTGGGACCACCGGAGATGGTGGTCGCCAGTGGTAGTGGGCGGAGAAGAGGTGGGTAGGAGAAGGAAGAAGAAATGAAGAAAGAGTAGAAAAAAGAAATGGAAAAAGGAGAGAATAGGGCAGCGTGCCCTGTTAGCTGTGTCAGACATGCGACGTGCGCGCTTCACCCATGCCTACGCATGGCCAGCATAAAGAAAGGGGATGCATACGCGTCATCTGATGCGCATGCGTGGGCCCAAAATGTGCTTTTCGCACAAAGGCAATACTACTCTAGCGCAACTCTCTGGTTTTTGTACCAGGAGTTGCAACATCAGCAAACAACGCGTACGCGTCGTTCACGCTCATGCGTGGGTTTGCAAAAATGACCATTGATGCGTACACATCACAGACATGCATGCGTGGGAGGGATTGTGCTTCTAGCATGAAATTCGCACAATTCCATCACAACTCTCTGGTTTTTGTACCAAGAGTTGTGGCATTGAAATCGATACGTACCCATCATCCACGCTTACTCGTGGAACGCCCCTCCTTTTTTTTAAACATGAGGAAAGACAATTATAACACAATCTTGGCAGTCATTCAAGCTAGATACTTCAAAACACTTAAAATTTGATGCAATACTCAAAATTAAGCATTTTCTTCAAAATTACAATTTAACCAAACCAAGATCAAATGAAATCCTCATGAAGACTCTAACAAGCTCAACAAAATCAAACAAAATCATGCACACTTAAACAAATTCAACAAAATCAAACAAAGAATCTAAAACTACATGCAAGAAATTATGTACAAGGAGGATCATACCATAGTCGGGTGTCTCCCACCTAGCACTTTCCTTTAACGTCCTTAAGTTGGACGGTCATGAGCTTACGATCATCTCTTCTTTTTGTTAGCCTTGGTAAGAGTGTTCTTCAAGGAAAGATACTTTCACTTGTCAATTGAACCATGATTGGGTGCCTTGTTTCCTTGAGAATGTGGAAGTTGTGGATCCATCCCCTTTTCCTTGCTAAGTCCTCTTATACCCAAGTTTCTATTGACGCTTGCCTCATCATTACTCCCAATGTATTCTTCAACTACATCATCTGCAACAATGTCACAACCAAAAATTGAGTGGACCTCTAGAGGTTGCCTCATAGTTTCCTCCAATTTGAACTTCACCACTTTCCCTTTGGCTTCAAATGAATAATCCCCCGAAAATACATCTAATTTAAACCGGGATGTCTTCAAGAATGGCCTCCCAAGTAAGATAGAGGATGATCTATTCGAATCAATAGGAGGTGTCTCTAGGATATAAAAATCCACCGGAAAGATTAAGTCCTGAATTCTCACCAATACATTCTCAGCAATACCTACAAATGAAATTATACTCTTGTCCACAAGCACAAACCTAGCTCTGGATTGCTAATAAACCCCAATTTTATGGTTTATCTTGTGCTTATTTCGGGGGATTTTATCAACTTTTCTCACATTTATTCAATAAAATAGCATGGTTTTATAATTCTCCCTGATTTTGTGCTTAAGTGTAAAAACATGCTTTCTAGGCCCTTAAATTGGTGATTTTGATTCACCTCAATTCCATTCGATGCCTTGATATGTTTGTTAAGTGATTTCAGGTTTAGAAGGCAAAGATTGGATTGAAGGAATGAAGGAAAAGCATGCAAAGTGGGAGAACTCATGAAGAAATGAAGGAACCGTAAAAGCTGTCAACCCTGACTTCTTCGCACTCAATCGACCATAACTTGAGCTACAGAGATCCAAATGAGACGGTTCTAGTTGAGTTGGAAAGCTAAAATTCGGGGCTTCAAAATGACATAAAATTTGCCATAGTTGCCTAGCGCCTAAAGATGCGTACGCATGTATGACGCGTACGCATGGGTTGCTGCACGTGAATCATTAAAAGCAACTCGTGGCTAGCAATTTCTGAAGCATTTTGGGCCCAATCCAACTCATTTCTGATGCTATTTCATGCAGAATTTAAGCTTGGGCAAAGGGGGAGCAATTGTTTGGAGTTCTTGCATCATGTAGCTTAGTTTCTAGAGTGAGAAGCTCCCTCTTCTCTCTAGAATTAGGTTAGATTTAGGTTAAATTCTCTTAGATCTAGATTGAATTCTTGTTCTCATCTTGTTTCTTCTACAATTTCTTGTTCTACTACTCTAATTCTCTTGGTTCTCTTGTTAATTTTACTTTTATGTCTCTTTTATGTTCATAAATGCTCATGTTGAATTTGGATCTCCATTAATGCAATTTGATGTTTGATGTTTATTTGATTGTTGATTTGAGTTGTTATTATTGTTTCCTTGCAATTGGTAGTTGGTAGATTTATTATTCTTGCACTTTTATCATGCTTTCCATTCATACCCACCAAGTGTTTGACAAAATACTTGGTTGGGCTTTAGAGTAGACCTTGAGCATTCTCGGCTTGGAAGAGTAATTAGGCAATCTTGAGTCATTAATAATCAACTATGTTGGTGATCTAGAGTTGTTAGCTAATATTGTTTCTATTGACGCTAATCTTTTTCTAATTCAATTAGTAAGTTGATTAGGACTTTTGGATTGAGATTAGCCAGTCTTATTAGACTTTCTTTGAGTATGAGGATAACATGATACTTTCCTCCATCGTCGGGGATGACGTAATAAGATAAATTCTTGTTTATTATTGCGATATGGTTGATTAGTCTTGTTTGACGTTTTCCCTATGTGATGATAATATGATACCTTCTTCCATTTGCAGGAGTTGACTAAATAGGATGAATTAATCATTGTATGACTAGGATAGAAAGCATATGTTCTCGATCCTTGCCATGAATATCTCTCTTTATTACTTACTTTCTTTAATTGCTTGCTTGATTTACTTTTCTTGCCCATTTAATTGCTAGTTCAATTTACTTTTCTTGTCATTTAATTTCTTCTCCTTTTATAAATCAAAACCCCTTGTCCCTTTATAGTCAATAATCATTCACTTTATTGCAATTCCTTGTGAGACGATCCGAGGTTTAAATACTTCGGTTAATTTTCATTGGGGTTTGTACTTGTGACAAAACTAAAGTTTAATTTGATGTGAGAGTTGTTTGTTGGTTTGGAGCTATGCTTACAACGAAGTTCTTATATCTACAAAAGAAATTCTAGACCGACAACAGTTTTTACTACCAAATTAATGGCACCGTTGCCGGGGAGTTGCAATGGTGCTATGTTATTGGCTAATGTACATATTGTGAATAGCTTGATTTTTGGTTTGTTTGTTAGTTTTTGCTAGTTGTAGGATTTTGCTCTCTTTGTTTCTTATTAATACTTGTTTTTACTTTCTCTTGACACTATGAATTCTCATCCTTTTGGCTATGAGTGTGGTTCTAACTATGTTGTAGGAGATGGAAATTACAATGGTAACATGCATCAAGGAAGGAACAACCAAAGATGGGAGGAGTCTCAAGCATTTGATCAACTTCCATGGCAACAACCTCGACCAATGTACTATGAGCAAGAACCACCCCAAAATGCATATCAATCTAATGTATGTGATGATACTCATTGTGGTTGTCAACCATAATCATCATATGCATATGAGCCCCCTCTTCAATATAGCCCTTCACCATACTCATAAGCCTCATACCACCATTCACCTTCATATGACCCCAACCCATATCCACCATACCAATCACCATATGAACCATATCTAGAGCCACCGCTATTCCAACACCAATACTCCCATGAACCACAAAATCCACACACACCACCTCAAGAATTTCACCAATATGAACCACCTTCCCACTACAATACCCTTCCCTCAAATAATGAATCCTCTCTTCCACTACCGCCTCCCAATGAAGCCATCATGCTAGAACTAGGAGATCTTAGATCTTATATCCTAAGGCAACAAGAGGAGACGGAAAAGGAGTTCAGGGAGATAGGAGCCAAGATTACTATCATGGTAGAAGCCATTGGCAACATAGTCTCATCCTGCCTAAGCTTGCGCGATCAAGGTACTCCCATTGTTGAATGTGGAGAAGCAACCAAAGAGCTTAGTAAGGGAGTGGAATTGTAGTTCCGAGGTGAAGAAGAGGAGTTAAAACAAGAAGTGCAACAAGAGGAGGAGGAGGATATTATTGAACAAGAGGAAGTAGTGGTTGGCACCTTAGGATATGTTGAGTACATAGAGGAATCACAAGTTGAAGAACATTCTTCCATGGATTTTGAAGTTGATGTTGAGGAGGAGAGTGCACAACCTCCAAGGCACAATGTAATTGAAGAATTGAAAGAAGTGTCCCAAGTAATAGGCCTTCCTATTTATGATGATTCCGCACCAACATATGATCCTTTTGAGTTTGAGGAATCCTTTCCCACTATACTTGGAATTGATGATGAGGTAGATTTCACTCAACCTCCTATGTATGATTTGAGTGACGGGGAAGAGCTAGAGGACATTGGTGAAGAAGAATGTGACATTGAGGAAGCGTGGCAAGAGGTAGAGCTTGAAGAACCTTGCCAAGTGGTGGAAGCCTCTAGAAGATGATGGATGGGAGTGGAACCTGCTCTATCACGACCATTGGAAACTTCTCCACCTAGGTTGCCATCTAATCCTTCATTTGAGTGGGTAAAACTTCTAACTCTTAGCTTTATTATCCCACTTGAATTTGGTTTGCTTGAGATGGATGGCCAACTTAGGGCGCTTTGCGAAATTAAGCGTAAGAGGAGGATGTTTAGTGGTTGGCGTTGTAAGTCTAGGCTCATTATGGTTAAAGCTTCAAGGAGAAAGGGTTGGACTAATGCTTAATTTGATGGGTCTAAGAGGGTAGTTTGATGCTTCTATGAGAATTCATCTTTCTTGCCACCCAGAGAAAATCACCATGATCAACTCAAGGACAGGTGTGAAAACAAAGTATGGGATCCCGGATCACACAAGGAAGATCAACTGTGGTAGCCCATAGTTTGTGGAGAACTCCATCAAGGCTTGGAGTTATTAACTTTGGAAGATAGAGCTTATTGGAAGTTCAAGCATTAGTGGATGTTCTAGGATGGATTCAAGCACAAGCCACCTTGATGAGAGCTTCCCATAAGTCCAACTTAAAGACAATAAACAAAAGTGCTAGGTGGGAGACACCCCACCATGGTAACATCTTTCCCTTTTTATCTTTTGTACATATTGGTAAAATAAGTATAATTCCATGTTTTGTTTAGTTAGTTTAGTTTAATTGGAAGTCTAGTATGTTAAATAAGGTTTTATGATGTTTTGGTAATTGTTTGGAGGTTTGGAGTGCTTGGTTTGGTGCAAGAACATAAAAAAAATTTGAAAAACAGAGCACCGACCCACGCGTATGTGTCGTGCCCCAAGTATTTTCGACCATCCACATGCACACGTACGCGTGGATCTAGAAGTTTCACCGCCTAGCCAAAAACCAGAGAGTTGTGCCTAACGTGTGCCAAATCTGTGTCCGAGACAAAATTCAACACACGCATACGCGTCGACTCTCTGAATTGCCATGCACGCATACGCGTGAACCGCGCGTACGCGACGCTTCCATTTCATCACTCCACGCTTACGCGTCCATGACGTGCACGCGTGGATTACCCTGTTTCACCCACCTTCTTCTCTTCTCCTCCTTCCATTTCTTCCTTCTTCTCTTCTCTTTCCACCCTTCAATCATCATCCAACATTACCAAACACCATCCATAACCATTTCTTTTAGTTATTTAGTTACTTGTTTAATTAGTTTAATTTTTCATTTAATTTTCTATTTTTCATTATAAGTGTTGGATTACTAATTTTGTTGCTAATTCTTGCTGCCTATTATTAACTGAATGCTATTTTAGCATAATTTTTTCTATTTTTCATTGTTGGATTCATTAGTTGAGGTTACATTTGGTTACTTGGTTTTGGATTTTCATGATTAACATTTGTGAATACCAAGTACATGTCACATTGCCTTTAAGCTTCTTAACTCTTTTGATTTGCATGTTTTGGCCACCATGCATTCATCATCCATTGCTAGGCAATTGTATATTATCATTGCATTTTTTTAGGTGATGCTTGTTTGTGATTTACCCTTATTCACATCACTTATTTCATGTATTAAGATTGTAAAATTGTGAAATTGGATCTAAAGTTTACCTAGTGACATATTTTTTAGCTTTGTAAAGCTTTGTGGACCATGCTTGCTATTTGATTGATTTTCACTTCTATCTTCCTTTTCCTAAGTTTCATAGCATCCATGTGTTCACTTCTATGTCACTTAGGTGTTGCAACAACATCAATATGTGTCATTGATTGTTATGTATGTTTTATATACCATTTTGTTTACTAAGTCTACTTACATATCAATCAATGTCCATGCATTATCCAATTTCACAATTGCTTGAGTAATTGCTTGAATGCTTTCATGCTTCTTTACTACTTGTTTGGTTGACTTAACCTACAAGTCTTTTGAAGTACTTCAAGCACACTAGAATGAGTGAAGTGCATACCTCCTTTGTGTAATTGTGACATGGCATTCTATGATAATGTGTGTGTTCTAAACATCACTTAATTTAGAATTCACATACTTGTTTCATTAATGTCACATTAACTGACTCACTCAATTCTAGTGATCCACCTCATTCCAACAATTTACGCTTCCTTGCTTTCATGTTTTCTCTTTTTACGGTGTTATTTTCTATTTTTCATGAATGATGCACCATAAGCAAAACGGAAGCGGGAGAAGAACACGCAGCATCGGTTGACCTACTAGCTGAAGGTAGCAACTCGGAGAGTCGCCGTACTCCCATGCTCATTTTTGAGTGCACCGAGGACGATTCAAACTTTTAAGTGTGGGGAGGTCGTCCGACCACTCGGCGTTTTTGGGTAACAAGTTTCTAATCAACACTTTTGTATTTCATTTTTGGATTTTTAGTT
>NC_029777.3:66571265-66588830 GCF_000817695.3 Arachis duranensis
TGTGAGATTTGAGCCTAATTGTGTGGTTACATCATATAGCCACTTATTTTCATTCTTGTGTGCATTATTCTCTTTCTATGATTGTAATATTTGATTTGTTTGATTCTATATGTCCATTATTCTATGTATACATGCATTTATATGATTGAGGCCATCGTTTCAAATAGCTCACTTACCCAAATAGCCTACCGTTTATCTTCCATTGTTAACCAATTTTGAGCCTATGTTTAACCCAATTGTTCTTTATTTTAGCACATTACAAGCCTAAAGCGAAAAATAATAAAAGTCCCTTGTTTGGATCTTTGATTAGCTTAGGCTAGTGAGAGTACTGATCATTCAAGTTTGGGAGAGTTGGAAACATTGGTTGGGATGAAAGTGTATTTTTGTATTTTTGTCAAAATTTTGGGAATTGGGTACATACCCATGCATTGAATGTAAAACCATATGCATTGATACTTTGGTATATATTTTATTGTAAAAGAAAAAAATAATACAAAATAAAGAAAAAAATATATATATGAAAAGAAAAAAATAGAAAAAAAAAAGAAAAAGACAAGCAATAAGAAGAGGACAAAATGTCCCAAGTAAACCTAAATAAAAATCAATACATATGTGTGGTGACCAAAAAATAGAATGCATGAGTGTGTGGAAAAAGTGAAGAATGGGTAGTTAGGTTAGCTTTGAATTGTATAGGTTGTTATATAGGTTAGGTAGGAAGCTTATGTTAATCAAAGATTCAAATTCTAGTCCACTTGACCATATGCATCCTTACCTTGACCCTAGCCCCATTACAACCTATGGGAAAGCCCTCATGATATTTATATGCATGCATGAAATAATTGTTGATTGTTAGATGAAAAACAAATCTTGGAAAGTATGATTAGGGGAGAATTGAGTGAATCAACCCCATAAACTTGAGTGACTAGAGCGGATACACATCCGGTGAGGGTTCGATCGCTCAATTACATGTTTCTACCCATGATCATCTATTCTTGCAAGTTTGTAAAATCTTTCAATAATTCAATTCAATTGTGGGTTTGATTTGACTACTATGGCTTTAGCCCTTGTACTTATATATGTATTCTTGAAAGTTGACTTATTTTGACCAAGTAGTTGCATTCATTTAGATAGATTGCATGTAGATAGGTTGCATTTAGGTAGTTTACATTGAATAAATGTTGATACCTTTGCTTCTTTCTTGAGCTTAGCATGAGGACATGCTTAGCTTAAGTGTGGGGTGTGATGACAAGTCATCATATACCCATTTTTCAAGCTAATTTCACTTGTTTTATTAGTCTTTATGCACTTTCTTGCATCCTAAGTAAGTGATTTGGAATGAAAATGCACAACTTCTTTAAATCAAGCAACTACCATAAAATTGATGCTAACTCATGAGGTTTAAGCTAATTTTAATTGAATTTTAATTGATTTATAAGCCTTGTGAATTTAGTGATACTTTGAGTAGTTGTTTTGGTTTATTGTAGGTGAAGAAAAGAAGAAAAGAGAAAGCGTGGCTTAAGGAAGCGTGGCCCAAGGAGAAAAAGGCGTGGCGCATAAAGGAGGAGTGCAAGCATTGCCCTCCACAAGGGCACACTGCCCTCTAGGAGGGCAACATGAGCAAGCAAGCCAAGAGAGGCAACGCTGCCCTGCCCACGACAAGGGTAGAGCACAAAATTGTGCCTTGGATCAAGGAAAAGAAAAACCTTGCCCTGCCCTCCTCAAGGGCAGTATCGGGCTCACTAAAGGGAGAAATTCAAAGAAAAAGTTCATCATTGCTTGCCACAAGGGTCGAACACGGAACCATGAGGAACTAAGAAACTAAGCTTTACTTTGGTGCCAAGAAAATCAAAGAAAAGAAGTAGCGTGCGCGTCACACAAGGATCGAACACGGGGCTTCAATTTGGAAACACTGCCCTGCAGGGCAGCATTTTGGTGATGCACACAGGCGCACCATTCTGGCGCACCAAGGGAAGGCTCGGCAGCATCATTCTGGCACATGCATCACTCGGCAGCACCAGCAGCACGCATCTGGCGCACCAACAAGTTCTGCCCTGCCCTCCGCGAGGGCAGGGCAGCATCCTGCACGCACCAACGCACCATCCGCACGCACCATGGGCCAGATGCACAATTTTCTGTCCTGCCCTCCACAAGGGCAGGGCAGCCTCCTGGGAGCTGTTTTCTTCATGGGCTAAATTGGATTAAAAATCCAATAAAATTCATTTCTTCACCAAATCAAAAGCCCATCCAAATCCTAAGATCCAAGAATAGAAAGTGTATAAATAGGAGATAGTTTGATGTAATTAGAACCTTTTCCTTTACTTTGGAACTTTGATCTTTCTTGTGAGCTTTGAATCTTTATTTTTGGAACTTTAGAAAATTTTAGAGAATTAGGGAGGAGAATTGATCTCTCTTCTTCCTCGTTCTTGTGTGGGCATTTCTACTTTTCTTGTTTGAGTTTTGGGTGTGAAGAATTGAGGAAATTCTGTCTCAATCTACATTCAAAATCTCTTTAATTCCTCTTCTGCATAATTAGCAAGATTAATTTCCATTTCTGTTTGGATTCTAGTTATTTCAAATTCAACTGCTGCTTTGTTAATTGTTGCAATTTAATTTCTCTTGCTGAAATTCTGAATTCCCAATCCTCAAATCCCTTTTCCATTCAGGCAATTTACATTTCTTGCAATTTAAGTTACTGCAATTTATATTTCTTGCACTTTAAGTTTCAGTCATTTAATTTCTTGTTCTTTAAGATTCAACATTTTTACTTTCCTGCTCTTTAATTTACTGCAATTCTCCCCTCTCCCTTTACATTCCAAGCAATTTAGTTTCTGTTAATGATAAACCACTCAATCAATATTTGATTCGCTTGACTAAATCAACCACTAAACTGAAATTGCTCAATCCTTCAATCCCTGTGGAATCGACCTCACTCCCGTGAGTTTTTATTACTTGATGCGACCCGGTACACTTGCCGGTGAGTTTTGTGTTGGATCGTTTTCCACACATCAAGTTTTTGGCGCCGTTGCCGGGGATTGAAATAGATTGACAATGATTAAGTGAAGGGGTGGTCTAGATCAAGCACTTTTTCTTTATTTTTGGCTAACACACTAACTGTTTGAATTTTTACTAACTGTTTGATAAACCCCAATTTTGTGGTTTATCTTGCGCTTATTTCGGGGGATTTTATCAACTTTTCTCACATTTATTCAACGAAATAGCATGATTTTATAATTCTCTCTGATTTTGTGCTTAAGTGTAAAAACATGCTTTTTAGGCCCTTAAATTGGGGATTTTGATTCACCTTAATTCCATTCGATGCCTTGATATGTTTGTTAAGTGATTTCAGGTTTAGAAGGCAAAGATTGGATTGAAGAAATGAAGGAAAAGCATGCAAAGTGGGAGAACTCATGAAGAAATGAAGGAACTGTAAAAAGCTGTCAACCCTGACCTCTTCGCACTCAATAGACAATAACTTGAGCTACAGAGATCCAAATAAGATGATTTTAGTTGCGTTGAAAAGCTAATATCCGGGGCTTCAAAATGATATAAAATTTGCTATAGTTTCTTGGCACCTAAGGATGCGTATGTGTGCATGACGCGTACGCGTGCATGACGCGTATGTGTGGGTTGTTGCACGTGACTCATTAAAAGCAACTCGTGGCCAGTGATTTCTAAAGCATTTTGGGCCCAATCCAACTCATTTCTGATGCTATTTCATGCAAAATTCAAGCTTGGGCAAAAGCGGAGCAATTGTTTGGAGTTCTTGCATCATGTAGCTTAGGTTCTAGAGAGAGAAGCTCCATCTTCTCTCTAGAATTAGGTTAGATTTAGGTTAAATTCTCTTAGATCTAGATTGAATTTCTTGTTCTCGTCTTGTTTCTTCTACAATTTCTTATTCTACTACTCAAATTCTCTTGGTTCTCTTGTTAATTTTTCTTTTATGTCTCTTTTATGTTCATGAATGCTCATGTTGGATTTGGATCTCCTTTAATGCAATTTGATGTTTGATGTTCATTTAATTGTTGATTTGAGTTATTATTATTGTTTCCTTGCAATTGGTAGTTGGTAGATTTATTATTCTTGCACTTTTATCATGCTTTCTGATGAGCGGATAATTTATACGCTTTTTGGCATTATTTTTAGGTAGTTTTTAGTAGGATCTAGCTACTTTTAGGGATGTTTTTATTAGTTTTTAGGTAAAATTCACATTTCTAGACTTTACTATGAGTTTGTGTATTTTTCTGTGATTTTAGGTATTTTCTAGCTGAAATTGAGGGACCTGAGCAAAAATCTGATAGGAGGCTGAAAAAGGACTACAGATGCTGTTGGATTCTGATCTCCCTGCACTCGAAATGAATTTTCTGGAGATATAGAACTCCAAATGGTGCGGTTTTAATTGCGTTGCAAAGTAGACATCCAGGGATTTTCATCAATATATAATAGTTCATACTTTATTCGAGTTTAGATGACGCAAACTGGCGTTCAACGCCAGTTCCATGCTGCATTTTGGAGTAAAACGCCAGAAACACGTCACAAACCAGAGTTAAACACCAAAAACCCGTTACAACTTGGCGTTTAACTCCAAGACAAGCCTCTGCACGTGTAAAGCTCAAGCTCAGCCCAAGCACACACCAAGTGGGCCCCATAAGTGGATTTCTACATCAATTACTTATCTTTGTAACCCTAGTAGCTAGTTTACTATAAATAGAACTTTTTACTATTGTACTAGGAGTCTTTTGACCAGATCTTTGATCAGTTTTATGCTATCTTAGACTTTTGTGGAGGCTGGCCATTCGGCAATGCCTGAACCATTATCACTTATGTATTTTCAACGGTGGAGTTTCTACACACCATAGATTAAGGTGTGGAGCTCTGTTGTACCTCGAGTATTAATGCAAAGTACTATTGTTCTTCTATTCAATTCACGCTTATTCTTATTCTAAGATATTCGCTGCACTTCAACATGATGAATGTGATGATCCGTGACACTCATCATCATTCTCACCTATGAACGCGTGCCTGACAACCACTTCCGTTCTACCTTAGATTGAGCGCGTATCTCTTAGCCTCCATTCCATAAGATCGGAGTCTTCGTGGTATAAGCTAGAATTATTGGCGGCCATTCCTAAGATCAGGAAAGTCTAAACCTTGTCTGTGGTATTCCGAGTAGGATCTAAGATGGGATGACTGTGACGAGCTTTAAATTCACGACTGTTGGGCGTAGTGACCGACGCAAAAGAATCACTTGATTCTATTCCAACATGATCGAGAACCAACATATGATTAGCCGTGCGGTGACAGCGCATCTGGACTATTTTCAATGAGAGAACGGACGGTAGCCATTGACAACGGTGATCCCCAACATACAGCTTGCCATGGAAAGGAGTAAGAATGATTGGATTAAAGCAGTAGGAAAGCAGAGATTTAGAAGGAACACAGTATCTTCATGCGCTTATCTGGGATTCCCACCAATGAATTACATAAGTATCTCTATCTTTATTGTATGCTTTATTTATCTTTATATTTGAAAACCATTATAACCATTATTATCCGCCTGACTGAGATTTACAAGATGACCATAGCTTGCTTCATACCAACAATCTCCGTGGGATCGACCCTTACTCACGTAAGGTTTATTACTTGGATGACCCGTGCACTTGCTAGTCAGTTGTGCGAAGTTGTGAAGAATGTGTGTGAACCATAGTATTGTGCACCAAGTTTTTGGAGCCATTACTAGGAATTGTTCGAGTTGTGAAAAGTATGAGTCACAATTTTGCCTATCAAGTTTTTTGGCGCCGTTGCCGGGGATTGTTTGAGTTTGGACAACTGACGGTTCATGTTTTTGCTCAGATTAGGTAATTTTCTTCTTATTTTGTTTTCCAAAAAGTTTTCAAAAATTTTTCAAAAAATTTTTTCTTTGTTTTTGTTTTTCAAAAAAATAATTTTTGAAAAAAATACAAAAAATTATAAAATCATAAAAATAAAAATATTTTGTGTTTCTTGTTTGAGTCTTGAGTCAATTTTTAAGTTTGGTGTCAATTGCATATTTTTTAAAAATTTGTGCATTTTTCGAAAAACTCATGCATGGTGTTCTTCATGATCTTCAAGTTGTTCTTGACAAGTCTTCTTGTTTGATCTTTAAATTTTCTTGTTTTGTGTTTTTTGTTGTTTTTCATATGCAGTTTTGCATTCATAATGTCTAAGCATTGAAAATTTTTAAGTTTGGTGTCTTGCATGTTTTTCTTTTCTTGAAAATTTTTCAAAAATAAGTCTTGATGTTCATCTTGATCTTCAAAGTGTTCTTGGTGTTCATCTTGACATTCATAGTTTCTTGCATGCATCATGTGTTTTGATTCATAATTTTCATGTTGTGAGTCATTTTTGTGTTTTTTTCTTCTCACCATTAAAAATTCAAAAAAATCAAAAAAAATCTTTTCCTTATTTCTCTCATAAATTTCGAAATCTTTGGGTTGACTTAGTCAAAAATTTTTAAAATAAGTTGTTTCTTATTAGTCAAGTCAAGATTTCAATTTTAAAAATCTTATCTTTTCAAAACTTTTTCAAAAATCAAATCTTTTTCATTTTTCTTTTGTTATTTTCGAAAATTTTAAAAAAAAATTATATTCAAAATCTTTTTCTTAATTTTATTTCATAATTTTCGAAAACTTTAATAACAATTAATGTGATTGATTCAAAATTTTGAAGTTTGTTACTTTCTTGTTAAGAAATGTTCAATCTTTAAATTCTAGAATCATATCTTTTAGTTTCTTGTAAGTCAAGTAATCAATTTTAAGTTTAAAAATAAAATCTTTTTAATTTCCTTTTCAAATCTTTTTCAAAATAAATCTCAATCATATCTATTCAATCATATCTTTTTTCAAAATCAATTTCAAAAATCTTTTCTAAATCCTTATCTTTTCAAAATTTATTTTCAAATCTTTTTCAACTAACTAATTGACTTTTTGTTTGTTTTACTATTTCTTATCTTTTTCAAAACCACCTAACTACTTTCCTCTATCTAATTTTCGAAAATCACCTCCCTCTTTTCCAAAAATATTTTTATTTAACTAATTGTTTTAAATTTTAATTTTATTCCTTTTTATAAATTCGAATTTTAACTTTAATTTAAAAAAACAAAAAATATTTTTCTTTTATTTTAGTTAATTTTCGAAAACTCCTCCCTCTCATCTTCTTCTATTTAATTATTTATCTACTAACACTTCTCTTCTACTTAAAATTCTAACCCTCTTCTCTCCTCTACCTGTGTTCGAATTTTCTTCTTATATTCTTCCACTCACATAAAGGAATCTCTCTACTGTGGTACAGAGGATCCCTATTATTATTTTCTGTTCCTTTCTTTTTCATATGAGCAGGAGCAAGGACATGAATATTCTTGTTGAAACAGATCCTGAACCTGAAAGGACACTAAAGAAGAAACTAAGAGAAGCTAAAATACAACAATCCAGAGAAAACCTTACAGAAATTTTCGAAAAAGAAGAAGAGATGGCAGCCGAAAATAATAACAACAATAATAATGCAAGGAGGATGCTTGGTGATTATACTACACCTACTTCCAATTTTTATGGAAGAAGCATCTCAATCCCTACCATTGGAGCAAACAATTTTGAGTTGAAGCCTCAACTAGTTGCTCTAATGCAACAGAACTACAAATTTCATGGACTTCCATCAGAAGATCTCTATCAGTTTTTAACTGAGTTCTTGCAGATCTGTGATACTGTTAAGACTAATGGAGTAGATCCTGAAGTCTACAGACTCATACTTTTCCTTTTTGCTGTGAGAGACAGAGCTAGAACATGGTTAGACTCACAACCTAAAGATAGCCTGGACTCTTGGGATAAGCTAGTCACGGCCTTCTTGGCCAAGTTCTTTCCTCCTCAAAATTTGAGCAAGCTAAGAGTGGATGTTCAGACCTTCAGGAAAAAAGATGGTGAATCCCTCTATGAAGCTTGGGAAAGATACAAGCAGTTGACCAAAAAGTGTCCTTCTGACATGCTATCAGAGTGGACCATTTTGGATATATTCTATGATGGTCTATCTGAGTTCTCTAAAATGTCACTAGACCATTCTGCAGGTGGATCCATTCACCTAAAAAAAATGCCTGTAGAAGCTCAAGAACTCATTGACATGGTTGCAAATAACAAATTCATGTACACCTCTGAGAGGAATCCTGTGAGTAATGGGACACCTCAGAAGAAGGGAGTTCTTAAAATTGATGCTCTGAATGCCATACTGGCCCAGAACAAAATATTGACTCAGCAAGTCAACATGATTTCTCAGAGTCTGAATGGATTGCAAAATGCATCCAACAGTACTAAAGAAGCATCTTCTGAAGAAGAAGCTTATGATCCTGAGAACCCTGCAATGGCAGAGGTGAATTACATGGGTGAAGCCTATGGAAACACCTATAATCCCTCATGGAGAAATTATCCAAATTTTTCATGGAAGGATCAACAAAAGCCTCAACAAGGCTTTAATAATGTTGGAAGAAACAGGTTTAGCAATAGCAAGCCTTTTCCATCATCTTCTCAGCAACAGACAAAAAATTCTGAGCAGAGCCCTTCTAGCTTAGCAAACATAGTCTCTGATCTATCTAAGGCCACTTTAAGTTTCATGAATGAAACAAGGTCCTCCATTAGAAACTTGGAGGCACAAGTGGGTCAGCTGAGTAAGAAAATCACTGAAACTCCTCCTAGTGCTCTCCCAAGCAATACAGAAGAGAATCCAAAAAGAGAGTGCAAGGTCATTGATGTTATCAAAATGGCTGAATCCAAAGAGGAAGAGGAGGACATGAATCCCAATGAGGAAGACTTCATGGGACGTCCCCCAGACAGAAAGGAGTTCCCTATTGAGAATCTAAAGGAATCTGAGGCTCATATAGAGACCATAGAGATTCCATTAAACTTCCTTCTGCCATTCATGAGCTCTGAGAACTATTCTTCCTCTGAAGAGGATGAAGATTTAACTGAAGAGCAAGTTGCTCAATATCTAGGAGCCATCATGAAGCTGAATGCCAAGTTGTTTGGTAATGAGACTTGGGAAGGTGAACCTCCCTAGCTCATTAGTGAACTAAATACATGGGTTCAGCAAACTTTACCTCAAAAGAAACAAGATCCTGGTAAATTCTTAATACACTGTACCATAAGCACCATGACCTTTGAGAAGGCTCTGTGTGACCTGGGGTCAGGTATAAATCTTATGCCACTCACTGTAATGGAGAAACTGGGGATCTTTGAGGTACAAGCTGCAAGAATCTCATTAGAGATGGCAGACAAGTCAATAAAACAAGCTTATGGATTGGTAGAGGATGTGTTAATGAAGGTTAAAAGCCTTTACATCCCTGCTGATTTCATAATCCTAGACACTAGGAAGGATGAGGATGAATGCGTCATCCTTGGAAGACCCTTCCTAGCCACAACAGGAGCTGTGATTGATGTTGACATAGGAGAGCTAGTCCTTCAATTGAATGGGGACTACCTTGTCTTTAAAGCTCAAGGATCTTCCTCTGCAACCATGGAGAGGAAGCATGAAAAGCTTCTCTTAATACAGAGTCAAACAAAGCCCCCACAATCAAACTCTAAGTTTGGTGTTGGGAGGCCACAACCAAACTCTAAGTTTGGTGTTGAAGCCCCATATTCAAACTCTAAGTTTGGTGTTGGGAGGTCCCAACAATGCTCTGAACATCTGTGAAGCTCCATGAGAGCTCACTGTCAAGCTGTTGACACTAAAGAAGCACTTATTGGGAGGCAACCCAATTTTTATTTATCTATATTTCTAATGTTCTCTTATATTTTATTAGGTTTATGATCATGTGGAGTCACAAAACAATTGCAAAAATTAAAAATGGAATAAAAAATAGCAGAAGAAAAAGCACACCCTGGAGGAAGAGCTGTCTGGCGTTTAAACGCCAGAAACAAGCTTCTGTCTGGCGTTTAACGCCAGAAGCAAGCACCAAGCTGGCGTTTAACGCCAGAAATAAGCATCAGGCTGGCGTTAAACGCCAGAAACAGGCTACATCTGGGCGTTAACGCCAGAAACAAGCTACAGTCTGGCGTTAAATGCCAGGATTGCTTACAGAGGGCGTTTTACACACCTAAAAGGTGCAGGGATAAGAAATCCTTGACATTTCAAGATCTGTGGACCCCACAGGATCACCTCAGAATTTGTGGACCCCACAGGATCCCTACCTACCTTACTTCTCTCTTCTTCACACAATCCAATAACACTATACCCTTCACCTAAAATACTGAGAGTATGAATCCCAGGTCATCTGCCAAGGAGTTGCAAAGAGAGTTTTATTTAATGATCAGAGGTTTTCCAATAAATTTTTGAGTTTGAGAAGCAGAGAAATAAATAATAGTAAATTCAGATAGAAGCCTTGATCGGGAGTAGATTAAATGGAAGTTCTATCCCTGTTGAATTTTCCCAAGTATAATAATAAAAGGGTTGTTATCCTACTTAGTTATCCCTTATATAATAAGGGAAAGTCAAGTAACTCTCAAATTAATCCTATCGCTTGCGTCCTAATCCTTTCCTAAGAAAGGATTAGAGTCGAAGACAGGAGAACTAGCCAACAACTTCCAATTAATATTAATACTTGAGTATTCTATCTCAAGGTTTTCCTTTTAATCAACTCCCAATCAAGTTAGGGAACTACTCCATTATCATGAATATAACTTTCACAGAATTAAGAGAGGAATAAAAGGAAGAGATGATAATTAATAACTAAAAATCAATTAAAAGTCAAAATGGTTCTTTGCATTAATAAATCCCAAAATCATGAACATACTTATCTAAACAGAGTCAATGGGCAATAAAAGAATAAAGGAATAGAGAAACAAACTAGAATGAGGAAGCTCCAACAGAGGTAATGAATCTTCTCAATATCTAAAGCAAAGCAATAAAACTCTAGAACTATCAATGTGAAGAAAACCTAGAGGAAGAAGTAGAGTTCTCTATAGATTCCAAAACTAAACTAAAACTATACAGAATGAGAATGTCTGTTGAGTCTCAGCTGTTCCCTGGCTCTAGTCTGTGTTTCTGGGCCGAAAACTGGGTCTAAAACTGGCCCGAAATCGCCCCCGACGATTTCTGCGATTTCTGTAGGTTGCGCATGTCACGCGTGTGTGCTAGGTGCGCGTGCGCGTCGATTGTGCTTTTTCCTTGTTGCGCATCTGTGCCAAGGGCACGTGCGCATCGATGTGTGGATGCGCTGATGTACGCGTGCGTGCCAGGTGCACGCCCATGCCGCTCCTCGCTGGTCAGCTTTTTTATTTCCTTGCGTTCCTTCCATTTTTGCAAGCTTCCTTTTCATCCTCTAAGCCATTCCTGCCCTATAAAGCCTGAGAGCACTTAACGCACAGATCACAGCATCGAATGGTATAAAGGGGGATTAAAAATATATAATTTAAATATCTAGGAAGCAAGTTTTTCAACCATAGAATAAAATTGGAAAGGAGTTGTAAAATCATGCAAATGATATGAATAGGTGAGTAAAGAGTTGATAAAAATCACCCAAATTAGCACAAGATAAACCATAAAATAGTGGTTTATCAAACTCCCCACACTTAAACAATAGCATGTCTTCATGCTAAGCTCAAGGAGACAAAAAGAGTGAACAGGGAAGTAAGACTCATGCAATGCAAGTTATGTATATGAATGCAACTATATGCTGAGATGTTTCTATCTACTTGGTCAAAAGTAAACAAGTTCTTCAAGACAAACATAAAGTAAATTCTACTAATTCAAATTATACAATAAGAGCAAAATGAACTTGTAAGAAGATAGCTCATGAAAGCAGGGAACATAGAATTAAGCATTGAACCCTTACTGGTGGTGTATATGCACTCTAATTACTCAAGTGTATGGGGTAATCCACTCTAGTCTTCTCTAGTCATATTTTCTAAAACTTTATTCTTCATCTAACTAATCAACAAATACTTAATGTACCAATACAAACATCATGAGGTCTTTTCAAGGTTGTAATGGGGCTAAGGTAGGGGTAAGGATACATGTATGGCCAAGTGAGTTATAAATTAAATCTTTGAGTAACCTAAGCTATCACCTAACATACACACACTCTATGAAACTCTCAAATCATGCCTAGCTACACAAAATTCCCACTTTTACATTAAGTACTCATGCATCAACTTTTAATTTTATCACATATGCATTGGTCTTTCCTTAAACTTGGCATTGGGGTAATTTTGTCCCCTTATTTACTTAATTAATTGAATAGTTTTGGTTTTTTTTAGAGCAAACATAATATATTAATGCACATAGATTTTTAATTTTTCCGGTCTTACATGAGTAGGCACCCAAATTCTCAATACTTAAATAAGGTAGAACATAACACATTCCTATCAACCCATGTTCCCACAGTTTTCCCAAACTTAGTTGACACACAATCTCTATCTTAAGCTTAACCAAAGATTCAAATTAGGTAATTACTTGTTTTTCCGCTTAAGGCTAGTGATGTGATAATATAAAGAACAAATGAGGATTAAAAAGGCTCAAAGTGGCTAACAAAGGTAAATGGAATGGTAGGCTATTTGGGATAAGTAAGCTAATAGCAAATGATGGCCTTAATCATATGTATGCATCTAAATATACTAACATTGGACATATAGACTAGAACAAAATATAGATTATAGTCATAGAGAAGAAAATACACAAGAATAAAATATTATGGTTAAATAATGTAACCATGTAATTAAGCTCAATTCTCACAGGTTGTGTGTTCTTTGGCTCTAAACCATGTTCCAAATTACAATCTTCAAAACATATTTTAATTTAGATTAGTGAAATTTTCAAAATAGAGTCTTGAAAAGAAACTTATTATTACAGCAGAGCTCCTCACCCCCCAACGGTGGGGTTTAGAGACTCATGCCGTAGAAGATACAATATGAAACGTGTATTGTGTCATGAGGTACAGGTACAATAGCAAAAAGTCCTATTTATGGTGAACTAGTGACCTAGGGTTTACAAGAATGAGTAAATAACGTAAAAATCCACTTTCGGGGTCCACTTGGTGTGTGCTTGGGCCGAGCATTGAAGCTTTCATGTGTAGAGACTTTTTCTGGAGTTAAACGCCAGCTTTTGTGCCAGTTTGGGCGTTTAACTCCAACTTTTGTGCCAGTTCCGGCGTTAAACACTGGGAATTCTGAAGCTGATTTGAAATGCCAGTTTGGGCCATCAATTCTTGGGCAAAGTATGGACTATTATATATTTCTAGAAAGCCCAGGATGTGTACTTTCCAACGGAATTGAGAGCGCGCCAATTGGGCTTATGTAGCTCAAGAAAATCCACTTTGAGTGCAGGGAGGTCAGAATCCAACAGCATCTGCAGTCCTTTTTCAGCCTCTGAATCAGATTTTTGCTCAGGTCCCTCAATTTCAGCCAGAAAATACCTGAAATCACAGAAAAACACACAAACTCATAGTAAAGTCCAGAAAAATAAATTTTAAATAAAAACTAATAAAAATATAATAAAAACTAATTAAAACATACTAAAAACATACTAAAAATAATGCCAAAAAGCGTATAAATTATCCGCTCATCACTCCCCACACTTAAGGTTTGGCACCTTCCTCGGTGCCATTAGTCAGGAACAAAGAGGGGCTGGTAACAGCATCTCCACATTCGGGGTGTTCATGGCTCCCCGTGCTGGTAGTTGAAGTGGAGTTCGGAGTGTCAGTCTTTTTCAGGTGGGTGGTTTCCAACAATCAGACTCTTGAGGTATATGAATCGGCGCTTGTTACGGTGCTCCATGCATTCCATCTGCCGGTCTTGCCGGTCCAACCTCTGAAGTATCTGAAGGAGCAGCTGAGTTGTTGAAGGTGTTTGTGATGCAAAAAGAAAAGGGATATCTCTGGCCGGGTCTTCAGTCTGGCTGGCAGTGACTGCTGGGGGTCTGATGTATTTCCCACTCGAAACATATTTATCATCCCAAGGAAGCATGGCTTTGGTGTTTCCAGCTCTATAGGAGACTCCGGTTACTGAGACCAAATCTGAAACCAAGGTAGGAAAAGGTAAGTTACCTACAATCTGTAAGTGTCCCATGGCTTGCCGGATGTGTCTTGGTAAATTGAGAGGCTGCTTCGTAAGGATACACCAGATGAGTACGGCCATGTCTGCAGTGAAGGAGGACTCGTGAGTGCTCGGAAAGACATAGTGGGACATAATCTGTGCCCACACTCGAGCCTCTAAGGTAAGTACGGAAGCCAATATGTGATGCCAAGGCATCTTAGGCTAGTTTCACTAGCATTTTTCTGTTAGTTTTAGTTGTTTTATGCATTTTCTTGAGCTTAAAGTAACCAAGAATGGTTAAATGAATAACAAAGCAATGAACCATCCAAACAGTATGATTTTGATGCAAATTCCATGAGTTTTTAGTTATATTACATTTCCACGTTTAAGCTTCAGTTTAACCTTAAACTGAAGCTTAAACGTGTTCGACCATTCCACACTCCATAGTTGCTTTCTTCATTTCCACGTTTAAGCTTCAGTTTAACCTTAAACTGGAGCTTAAACGTGTTCGACCAAAATTTTCCTCCAGGGTTGCTTTCTTCATTTCCACGTTTAAGCTTCAGTTTAGCCTTAAACTGAAGCTTAAACGTGTTCGACCATTCCACACTCCGGGGTTGCTTTCTTCCATTTCCACGTTTAAGCTTCAGTTTAACCTTAAACTGGAGCTTAAACGTATTCGACTACTTTACCCTCCAGGGTTGCTTTCTTCATTTCCACGTTTAAGCTTCAGTTTAACCTTAAACTGAAGCTTAAACGTGTTCGACTACTTTACCCTCCAGGGTTGCTTTCTTCCATTTCCACGTTTAAGCTTCAGTTTAACCTTAAACTGAAGCTTAAACTGCAACTTAAACGCCACTATTTGAAAAGGTTTCTGGGCCGAAGATATTGTAGTTTAAGTTAGCATTTGAGCACAAACATTAACTTAAACGTACTATGGTATGAAACCCAATTGAATATCATGGTTTATGGGATTGGGCCTGAAGAATTGATGAGTCTGGAATTTTAATTTGTTGAGTCATGTGTCATTACTTGATTATCACTAAGTTGGCTCAATGAATGTTATAGAATTGGATCAGCAGCCTCATCAGGATTATGGATCATAAACCCAAAGCAAAAGGAAATCAGGGAAAGGCCTCAAAGCCCAAGAAACACATCAGAAGCTCAATTTAGAAAGTGTATAAATAGGATAGAATTTAAGTTAGAAGGGACTTTTGGATCAACTTTCTCACAGTGAATTGGATTGGGGTTTGGATGGATATTGTGACATGTAATCCTACCAAATTGTGGTTCATGAAACTGTGTGGTATAATCAGTGATCGAGCATCATCTCTTCTTATGAACATTTAAACCAAGGGATTGGGAATTTGTTTGTTTTTAGAGAGAATTGGTGAGCCAAGGGATTGTGATCCAATCGTATAAGATTGCCAAGCAAAATTCAATGAATGCATTGGTTGAGGAAGGGATAAAAATTGTTTTGATACGGAGATCTCAATATCTCCTAACACCCAATGAATTCCCTATTTCTGATCTACTACTTCTCTTTACATTCTGCAATTAAATTCATGCAATCACCCCGATCCCATTTTAATTTCAGCAATTTAGCTTCCAGCTCTTTAATTCATGCAATTTAAGATTCCGCAATTCTCATCTAAATCTTGATTCCGCTCAACTAGAACACACTTCTAATCCGAATTGCTCACTCAACCAATCCTTGTGGGATTCGACCTCACTCTATTGTGAGTTTTTACTTGACGATAACCGGTGCACTTGCCGGAAGGAATTTTTGCCGATCGTGCAATTTCCTAAAATCGTAGCTATCAATATGCTCTTAGTCTGGGATCGATGGTAACCATAGATGCAGGTGCTGCCAAGTTGTGCTGTGACTCTGAGGACCGCATCCCAGTCAAACTGATACATCTGGCATTTGAAAGAGGCTTCTTAATATGCGTCCAATCCTTCTAGAGCAGTGGGAAGATCCAAAACTTGCTGAATGGCACTTTCGGAGATGGGGACTTGCTTTTGACGGACATAGAAAGACTGCAGGTTTGGCATGTGAAAATTGGAGTAGAATTCAACTACCCATGAAAGGTTGACCTGCCTTGGCTACCTCCGTAAGAATCCCTAATGTCTTTTGTCAATGCGGGGCTTCACCAAATCCACGATGTTGGTGGGGAGGATAAAAAGGTGCTCATTGTTGTAGTTCTTTGCCGCCAGAATGGGGAACATCTGCTCATAGAAGCGGTTAGTGAACCGCGCAGTGTCCCTTGCTGGAAAGGCTTTTTCGGTTTCCTCAACCTTAATGATCCTCTTGACCTGCTTTGTTGAAGGCTTGACTGATGTTGAGGGCGATTCTTCCGCCAATGCTCTTTTTGTTCCCCTCCTTGCCGGTGGTTTGGTAGCGGCTTTCTCTTTTCCCTTCTTGGTGGCCATCCTGAAAGAAAAGGAGAAAGGTACATGTAAGTCCAAGGGATGGAGCAAGGAAGAGGACAGTACAAGTGATAATCTTGCCAAGGTAAATAAGGATGTCGTTAACACTTGGTCGCGACTTCATGTAATTAGGACATCAATGAAAATATAGCAAGAAAAATGAAGGTAATTAAATGCAAGATGTTTATTGGCATGCCGACAAAGGCATGAGTAGCATAGATCAAGCACCAATTGCGAAGAATGTACTATCACTCGTAACAAACTAGTAATCACGTTTGTATTGACAATTATACTTAATTAATAAAATAATATGAGGATGTTGTGAAAAATAGGCATTAGAGTAATGGAAAGGGTTTTGTGAAAAACAGGCATTAGAGTAGAAAGATAGAACAAATAAAATTGCACAATGCCATATGGGCTTTTTCACAAACACTTAGTATGCATGTTTAATATGAGAGGGAAAGAATTAAATTGGAACATGCAAGAATCCCAAAAATAATTAATATTAATTGTCAAACAACTCCATAATAATAATCACAAGCAATTAGAAGAAAGTAGTTACCCAAATAGATTTATAGCACCAAGCAACATAATACAAAAATAAAGAAAAGAAGAGGAAAAAGAAAATAAAAAGAGAGAACCTTGAAAAGAGGATGAAAAGATAGATAATAGATGATGTGAGTGAGAAAGGCGTGAGAGGAGAGGAAGAAGAAGAAGATAGAGAAGCGATGAGCCGATAATTTATACGCTTTTTGGCATTGTTTTCAGTATGTTTTTAGTATGTTTTAGTTAGTTTTTAGTATATTTTTATTAGTTTTTAGTTAAAATTCACTTTTCTGGACTTTACTATGAGTTTGTGTGTTTTTCTGTGATTTCAGGTATTTTCTGGTTGAAATTGAGGGTCCTGAGCAAAAATCTGATTCAGAGGCTGAAAATGACTGCAGATGCTGTTGGATTCTGACCTACCTGCACTCGAAGTAGATTTTCTGGAGCTACAGAAGCCCAATTGGCGCGCTACCAACGGCGTTGGAAAGTAGACATCCTGGGCTTTCCAGAAATGTATAATAGTCCATACTTTGCCCGAGATTTGATG
>NC_029777.3:66590097-66590642 GCF_000817695.3 Arachis duranensis
TTTCAAAAATCAAATCTCTTTCAAAATAATTTTCAATCATATCTTTTCTATTGCTAATTCCAAAATCTTTTTAACTAATTAGTTGATTTAGTTTTCAATTTGCTGTGATCTCATTTTCTTTTAGTTTTCGAAATTTATTTTGTTTTCCTTTGGTTTTATTTTATTTTTTTCGGTCAATTCAAATATATATATATATATATATTTTATTTTGCTTGTGAATTCATATCATATTCCCTTTTTCCATCATGGACCTAAGTGGAATTGAACAGTCCAGAAGGACTCTGGGGTCATATGCTAACCCCATTACAGCTGCATATGGGAGTAGCATCTGTATTCCTCCCATCAAAGCAAGCAGCTTTGAGCTAAACCCTCAACTCATTATCATGGTGCAGCAAAATTGTCAGTATTCCGGTCTTCCACAGGAAGAACCTACTGAGTTTCTGGCACAGTTCTTACAAATTGCTGACACAGTACGTGATAAAGAAGTGGATCAGGATGTCTACAGACTATTACTGTTTCCATTTGCTGTAAAAGATCAAGCTAAG
>NC_029777.3:66590654-66591564 GCF_000817695.3 Arachis duranensis
TTTGCTGTAAAAGATCAAGCTAAGAGGTGGTTGAATAACCAACCTACAGCAAGCATAAAGACATGGAAACAGTTATCAGACAAATTCCTGAATCAATTTTACCCTCCAAAAAGGATGACACAGCTAAGGCTGGACATCCAAGGCTTTAAACAAGAGGATAATGAATCCCTTTATAATGCCTGGGAGAGGTATAGAGGTATGCTAAGAAAATGCCCCTCTGAAATGTTTTCAGAGTGGGTACAGCTAGACATCTTCTACTATGGGCTTACAGAAAAAGCTCAGATGTCTTTAGGCCACTCAGCTGGTGGATCTATACACATGAGGAAGACAATTGAAGAGGCTCAAGAGCTTATAGATACTATTGCTAGAAATCAATATTTGTACGCTAGCACTGAGTTCTCTACAAAAGAGGAAGGTATGGCAGTAGCCACTGATCCTAATCCTCAAGAACAGATGATTGAGCTTAATCAGCAATTACACCTGATGACAAAACAGTTAGCAGAATTTAAAGAGATTCTCCAAGAAACTAAAATTGCTAACAAGAACATAGAATCTCAGTTGAATCAGGCAAAACAGCAGCTATCTAAACAGATAACAGAAGAATGCCAAGCAGTTCAACTGAGGAGTGGGAAGACATTGAATAACACTGCCCAAAGTAGCAAAAAGCCAAATAAGGAACAATTGACAGAGGGTGACCAAATCACTGTCCAAAATTCCTCTGAGGACAGTGAGAGCCCAGAGAGGAATACTTTTGGCGTTCAAACGCCAGAAAAGGGGGGAAAGCTGGCGTTAAACGCCCATTCCCTGCCCAGTTCTGGCGTTCAAATGCCAGAAAAGGGGGAAAAGTTGGCGTTAAACGCCCAAACTTCACCCAATCCTGGCGTTCAAACACAAATGGGGAATCAGACAC
>NC_029777.3:66595037-66597951 GCF_000817695.3 Arachis duranensis
ACAAGGGCAATTATCAAAATTGAAGGAATTCACAGAGTTACAGAAGGATTCAGTGCAAAAAGCAGAGAAAAAGAGCTTACTGGCAAAAAAACGCCAGTAAGGGGTACTTTGGGCACCATTCTGGGCGTTTAACGCCAGTAAAGGTGCCATTTTGGGCGTTAAACGCCAGAATGGGCACCATTCTGGGCGTTTAACACCAGGTGTGCAGCATCCTGGGCGTTTAGCAAAACGCCCAGTGATAAAGGGATTTCTGGCGTTTAACGCCAGCCAGGGTACCTGGCTGGGCGTTAAACACCCAAATTGGCCAACAAATGGGCGTTAAACGCCAGAATGGATACCATTCTGGGCGTTTAACGCCAGAAAGGGAGGGGGAGGAGATTTTGTTTCCCACTTCAAATTTTTTTTTTCAAACTTTCTTGTTTTGATCCATATTTTTTTGCATAAACACATTACAAACTTTCATCATTCACCTTCCAATTTCAAAAATTAAAATCTTCTTCAAATCTATTTCAAATCCTTTCCTAGGCTCTTTCAAAAACTCAATTATCCCCTCAAATTTTTTCTATATCTTCTCAAATCTCCCTCAAATTTTCGAAAATCTCTCCTCCTCTCCTATTTAAACACGTTCAGCCACCCTCTTTCCCCACACCATTCGAATTTGCTCTCCTCCTCTTTCCCCTATTTCCTTTCTTTTGCTTGAGGACAAGCAAACCTCTAAGTTTGGTGTGCTTTTCCGTGATCACTAAGCCAAGATTCATCAAGATCATGGCTCCTAAGGGAAAACAAACCAATTTAAGAGGAAAGAAAGAGAATAATCCAAAGAATCTTTGGAATCAAGAGAAGTTCTTAACCAAAGAACATGAAGACCATTATCACAAAATAATGGGTCTGAGATCAGTGATCCCGGAAGTCAAATTCGATCTGAAAGAAGATGAATACCCGGGGATCCAAGAGCAAATTCGAAACAGATGATGGGAAGTTCTAACCAATCCTGAGATAAAGGTTGGAAGAAATATAGTTCAGGAATTCTACTCAAATCTGTGGCTGACAGATAAGTAGAGAATGACTGGAACTGCTTTCCATACTTACAGAACCATGGTTAGAGGGAAGTTATCTACTTCCATCTGGACAAAATAAGAGAGGTCTTCAAATTGCCTCAACTGCAAGATGATCCTGAATCCTTTAATAGGAGAATAGTGAGAGCAGATAAGGGGTTGGATCAAGTTCTAGAGGACATTTGCCTCCCTGGAACTAAGTGGATAACCAATTCAAAAAGTGTCCCAAACCAACTCAAGAGGGGAGACCTCAAACCAATTGCAAGAGGTTGGCTAGACTTTATTGGGCGTTCCATATTGCCCACTAGCAACCGTTCTAAGGTCACTATCAAGAGAGGGGGGAAGATGGGAGTAGATGAATTCATGCCCATTGAACATCCAATCACCAAGAAGTCAATGGAAGGACAAATGCAAGACAACTCTATCAAAAAGAGGGCGTAGGAGTTCCTCCCTGAATTTCCTGAAATTGGCTACTGGGCCAGCCTAGAAGCATCTATCACCAAGTTGCAAGAAACTATGGAGCAACTTAAGGAAGAACAGCAGAATCAGAACTACATGCTCTGCAAATTGCTGAAGGAACAAGAGAAGCAGGGGCGTGAACTTCAAGAATTGAAACGCCAAAAGCTCTCCTCTCAAGTTGAAGGAGCGTCCACTTCTCAAAATCAAGGTTGTTGAGTCCTAACTCTGTGATAACCTCTATCATTAGGAGCCTATTTAAATTTTTGTTTTCTATTCCTACTAGTCTCATCTTATATCTATTTTTGAGTCTTGTTCTTAATTCATAATTAATAAAATTTAAAGTTCATGTCTTAAAGCTATGAATGTCCTATGAATCCATCAGCTCTCTTAAATGAAAAATGCTTTAATCATAAAAGAACAAGAAGTACAGGATTTCGAATTCATCTTTGAAACTAGTTGAATTAGTTTGATGTGGTGACAATGCTTTTTGTTTTCTGAATGAATGCTTGAACAGTGCATATGCCTTTTGAATTTGTTATTTTAAGAATGTTAAAATTGTTGGCTCTTGAAAGAATGAAGGAAAAGGAGAACTGTTATTGAGGATCTGAAAAATCATCAAATTGATTCTTGAAGCAAGAAAAAGCAATGAATATATAAAAAAAAGAAAAGAAAAGAAAAGAAAGAGAAAAAGAAAAGAAAAAAAATAAAGTTGTGATCCAAGGCAAAAAGAGTGTGCTTAAGAACCCTGGACACCTCTAATTGGGGACTCTAGCAAAGCTGAGTCACAATCTGAAAAGGTTCACCCAATTATGTGTCTGTGGCATGTATGTATCCGGTGGTAATACTGGAAGACAGAGTGCTTTGGGCCACAGCCAAGACTCATAAAGTAGCTATGTTCAAGAATCATCATACTTCACTAGGAAAATCAATAACACTATCTGAGTTCTGAGTTCCTATAGAGGCCAATCATTCTAAACTTCAAAGGATAAAAGTGAGATGCCAAAACTGTTCAGAAGCAAAAAGCTACTAGTCCCGCACATCTAATTGGAGCTTAGTTTCTTTGATATTTTGGAGTCTATAGTATATTCTCTTCTTTTTATTCTATTTTGATTTTCAGTTGCTTGGGGACAAGCAACAATTTAAGTTTGGTGTTGTGATGAGCGGATAATTTATACGCTTTTTGGCATTGTTTTCAGTATGTTTTTAGTATGTTTTAGTTAGTTTTAGTATATTTTTGTTAGTTTTTAGTTAAAATTTACTTTTCTGGACTTTACTATGAGTTTGTGTGTTTTTCTGTGATTTCAGGTATTTTCTGGCTGAAATTGAGGGTCCTGAGCAAAAATCTGATTCAGAGGCTGAAAAGGACTGCAGATGCTGTTGGATTCTGACCTCCCTGCACT
>NC_029777.3:66598282-66619260 GCF_000817695.3 Arachis duranensis
GTGACACTCATCATCATTCTCAACTATGAACGTGTGCCTGATAACCACCTCCGTTCTATCTTAGATTGAGTAGATATCTCTTGGATTCTTTAATCAAAATCTTTGTGGTATAAGCTAGAATTGATGGCGGCGTTCAAGAGAATCTGGAAGGTCTAAACCTTGTCTGTGGTATTCTGAGTAGGATTCAAGGATTGAATGACTGTGACGAGCTTCAAACTCCTGAGGGCTGGGCGTTAGTGACAGACGCAAAAGAATCACTGGATTCTATTCCAACTCGATTGAGGACCGACAGATGATTAGCCGTGCTGTGATAGAGCGCGTTGAACATTTTCACTGAGAGGATGGGAGGTAGCCATTAACAACGGTGAAACCCTACATACAGCTTGCCATGGAAGGAGTCTTGCGTGCTTGAAGAAGAAGACAGTAGGAAAGCAGAGATTCAGAAGATAGAGCATCTCCAAAACCTCAACCTATTCTCCATTACTTCAAAACAAGTACTTATTTCATGTTCTTTTACTTTTCACAATCAATCCTGATAATTATTGATATCCTGACTAAGTGTTACAAGATAACCATAGCTTGCTTCAAGCCGACAATCTCCGTAGGATCGACCCTTACTCACGTAAGGTATTACTTGGACGACCCAGTGCACTTGCTGGTTAGTTGTGCGGAATTGCAAAAGTGTGATTGCAATTTCATGCACCAAGAAGAGAGATAGAGAAGAAGATAGAGAAGAAGAAGAAATGGGGAAGAAGGAAATTAGGATTGGGAAAGATAGAATTAGAACTAGGGAGGGAGAAAGAATGAGAACTGCCGGCGCTGGGTTTTAGTGGTACGGCGCAACCGACGCGGACGCGCACTGCGTGCGTCTGCGCGGATTGTGCAGAAGGGTAGGGGTGCGCGTACGCGTAGGTCAGTTTGTGCTTATAGCACAGTACCCGCCCCAGACCAGCACAACTCTTTGGTCGACCCAGGTTTTACGTCAATTTCTACATCGACACGGACGCGCCCTTGGCGCGGATGCGTCGGTCGCCAAAAGAGGAAACGGCGCACACGCGTACAGTACGTGAACGCGTGGGGTGGAAGGTGCCTAAGGCACGTTTCCAGCCCAGCTCCCGCACGACTCTCTATTCAAACTCACCCAATTCACATTCACAAGGGACGCGGACGCGCACTAGGCGCCGGCGCATCGATCTCTTCATTTTTTTAATGCAAATATGCAGATGTAAATGCAGACTATATGCAGAATAATGAAAAGAGTCATTAAATAAAGCTAAAAAGATAGAAGGGAACGATCATACTATGGTGTGTTGACTCCCACCCAGCACTTTTCTTTAACGTCCTTAAGTTGGACGGTCCACTAGCTCAGTTTTCTGCTGTGGGTGGATCCTCCAAGAAGAAGATCTCCAGCTCCTTACTTTTCTTCATCTGCTCACCGTGATATAGCTTAAGGCAATGTCCATTTACCTTGATGAATTTAGAGCTCGAAGGATGACTTAGGTGAAAGACTCCGTATGGCTCTGCCTTCTCTACCCTATAGGGACCTTCCCATCGTGATCTCAGCTTGCCTGGCATGAGCCTTAGTATGGAGTTATAGAGGAGAACTAATTTCCTAGGTCTGAACTCTTTCCTTTTAATGTGCTTGTCATGCACAGCCTTCATCTTCTCTTTGTACAGCCTGGAGTTATCATACGCTTCTAGGCGAAGGTTCTCTAATTCTTGTAGTTGCATTTTCCTTTCAGCTCCAGCCCTCTCAAATCCCATGTTGATTTCTCTTACCTCCCAGAATGCCTTGTGCTCTATCTTGACTGGGAGGTGACAGGCCTTTCCATAAACTAAGCAGAAGGGGCTCATCCCTATAAGTGTCTTGTACGCTGTCCGGTACGCCCAAAGTGCATCTTGTAGCCTGGTGCTCCAGTCCTTCCTATGAGGCTTGACTATCTTCTCCAGGATATGCTTTATCTCTCTGTTAGACACCTCTGCTTGTCTGTTAGTCTACAGGTGGTAAGCAGTTTCTACCTTGTGAATAATTCCATACTTCTTCAATAGAGCGGTCAGTCTCCTGTTACAAAAATGGGTGCCTTTATCACTCACGATTGCTCATGGTGATCCAAAGCGACAGATAATATGGTTTCTAACAAAGGAGTCAACAGTGTTAGCATCATCAGTATGGGTGGGAATTACTTCCACCCATTTGGAAACATAATCTACAACTAATAATATATATAAGAAACCGCTAGAGTTGGGAAATGGACTCATGATGTCAATACCCCAAACATAAAAAATCTCACAGAATAGCATAATTTGTTGGGGCATCTCATCCCTCTTAGATATATTACTAAACCTCTGGCATGGGGAACAAGATTTACAGAAGGTGGTAGCATTTTTAAAAAGAGTAGGCCACCAGAATCTACAGTCTAAAATTTTTCTAGCTGTTCTTTGAGGGACAAAATGTCCACCACTCTCAGAGGAGTGGTAGGGCTCTAAAATGGACTGGAATTTTGATTGAAGCACACATCTTCGAATTATCTGGTCAGCTCCATACCTCCATAAATATGGATCATCCCAAATATAATATTTGGACTCGCTTTTCAGCTTGTCTCTCTGATGCTTAGTAAAATTGGGAGGGAAGGTATGACTAACTAGATAATTAGCTACAGGTGCATACCAAGGAATTACTTCAGATACTGCATGAAAGCTATCATATGGAAAAGCATCATTGATAGGAGTGGAGTCATCCTTATAATGCTCAAGACGACTCAAGTGGTCCGCCACTATATTCTGAGAACCATTCATATTCTTAATTTCTAAATCAAATTCTTGCAGCAGCAGTGTCCAATGTATCAGCCTTGGTTTGGACTCTTTTTTAGCTAACAAATATTTGAGAGCTGCATGGTCTGAGTACACTACCACCTTAGTACCAAGTAAGTAGGCTCGGAATTTATCCAGAGCAAAAACAATGGCTAGAAGCTCTTTTTCAGTGGTAGTGTAATTGGACTGAGCAGAGTCTAATGCCTTTAAAGCATATGCAATTACAAAAGGATCCTTACCTGCGAGCTGGGCCAGCGCTGCTCCATACAGTCCTCACTCAGCTCAAATTCAACATCCTTCTGTAGCAGTCTAGCTAGAGGTAAAGCTACCTTACTGAAGTCCTTGATAAATCTCCAATAAAAACCTCCATGGCCAAGGAACGAACGGACTTCCCTCACAGAGGAGGGTAAGGCAGACTAGAAATGACATTTACCTTTTCTAGATCGACAGAAATACCAGTATTAGAGACAACATGTCCTAGAACAATACCTTGTTTGATCGAACACACCTGTCTAATATTCTACATAAACTATCCAAGCAAAGGCTAAAGGAATCACCGTATATGCTAAAATCATCAATGAAAACTTCCATACAATTCTCAATAGGATCAGAGAAAAGACTCATCATGCACCTTTGGAAAGTAGCTGGTGCATTGCATAAGCCAAAAGGCATCCTCTTGTAAGCATAAGTACCAAATGGACATGTAAAAGTAGTCTTTTCCTGATCCTTAGGAGCTATATGAATCTGAAAATAGCCTGTGTAACCATCTAAAAAGTAGTAATGCAATTTACCTGACAGGCGATCCAACATTTAATCAATGAATAACAGGGGATAGTGATCCTTACGAGTGGCCTGGTTGAGGCGCCTATAGTCAATGCACACCCTCCAGGAATTCTACACTCTAGTTGCTATGAGCTCTCCTTGCTCATTCTTTACTGTTGTGACTCCAGACTTCTTGGACACCACTTGCACTGGGCTGACCCATTCACTATCTGAGATGGGGTAGATGATATCTGCTTCCAGTAGTCAGGTCACTTCCTTCTTGACAACCTCTAAGATAGTGGAATTCAACCTTCTTTGTGGTTGACGAACAGGCCTTGCTCCCTCTTCTAAAAATATTATGTGCTCACAAACTTGAAGGTAGATGCCTACTATATCCGCCAAACTCCACCCAATTGCTTTCTTGTGTCTTCGCAGCACACTAAGCAACTGCTCCTCCTGTTGGGCTGTGAGTTCCCTTGCAATGATAACTGGGAGCTTCTGATTATCCTCAAGGTAAGCATACTTGAGGTGGGGTGGAAGGGATTTTAACTCTAATTTCTTCTCCTGATCGGGCACTAGATCGTTTGGATCCAGTGATGATGGCATGATGTCCTTATTGTGTTCAAAGGGGTTCCCCACACTTGGACCTTGCTCCATGTGCATCTCTTCTACTGCTTCTTGGTGAACTGCAGCTACTGTCTCATCAATGATGTCACACTGGAAGATGGAATGGTCTTCTGGAGGGTGCTTCATAGCCTCATTCAGATTGAAGCTCACTACTCAGCCGTCTATCTCAAAAGAATAGGTTCCTAAGAATGCATCTAACTTGAACTTGGAGGTCTTCAGGAATGGTCTTTCGAGCAAGATGGATGACAGTTTCCCTGAGTCATTTTGGGGCATCTCCAAGATATAGAAGTCAATGGAAAATGTGAGCCCCTCAAAGCTCACCGGCACGTCCTCAGCAATTCCAACCACTATAATAATGCTTTTATCTGCTAACACAAAACGAGCTGTCGAACTTTTTAAGGGAGGGAGCCTCAAGGAATTATATATAGACAAGGGCATAATACTCACGCACGCTCCTAGATCACACATGCAGTCAAAAAATATTACATCCCTAATGGTACAGTTAACCATACATGGACCTGGGTCACTACATTTTTCAGGTATATCCCCCATCAATGGAGATATAGAACTACCTAAAGGAATAGTTTCTAATTCATTAATCCTATCCTTATGTATGCACAAATCCTTTAGAAACTTCGCATATTTAGGTACTTGCTGAATAACATCAAAAAGGGGAACAATCACCTCAACCTTTTTGAAGATTTCTACCATTTTCGGTCAAGTTCCATCTGCTTTCTGGGATTTCTTGCAAGGTGTGGAAATGAAATAGGGGTGGTGTCCTTGGTAGCTTTAGCTCCTTCTGGTGCACCATTCTCTGGTTAAATTACTTCTTCTTTAACCGTGTCTTGTACTTCATCTTTCATTTCAACATCCTCCACTTCAAGCATGTCCTCAGCTGGGGCGTGTTCTAGTGGGCTTGGCTCCTCAAAATTCCACTCTTGCAGTGTTGTCCTCATGTTGGAGCTGTAGACACTCATCAGTGTAATGACTATAATCAGTGCATATTCCACATACTCTCTGAGGAACCAGTTGTTGACTATGTTGTGGTGAGGGGGGCAGAGATTGTTACTGGCCCAGATGTATCTGCTTCAGTAGGTTGGTCATCTCACATATGGATTGTGTGAGAGCATTATTCTCACTGTTAGAGGAAACTTCTGCCACAGCCTTAGGGTGGTTATTCCTATTGTGCTTGTGATTCCGAGCAGACTCAGCCAAGTCGGCAATCAGTTGCCATGCTTCATCCGTGGTCTTGTACTTTTTCAGAGAACCATTGCTCGCACCATCTAATGTAGTCTTGTCCTGAGGTTTCATGCCTTGTGTGAAGTAGCTGATCAACACCAACTTGTCGATCATGTGGTGGGGTCATGCGTCTAGGAGATTATTGAAGCACTCCCAATACTCATAAAGAGTCTTTGATTTGCCTTGAATAATCACTGAAATTTCTTTCCTCAGTTTATCAGTAACTTCAGCTGGAAAGTATTTTTCTAGGAATTCTCTTCGAGGCGTGTCCCAGTTAGTAACAACTGCTTCAGGTTGAGTGTAGTACCACTCCCTCGCTTTTCCCTCAAGAGAAAATGGGAAGGTAGCCAGCAGAATAGAAGTCTCAGTTGCACCATTACGCCTGACAGTAGAACAGTGACGTTAGGATTTTTGCTAGTAAAGAATTTTATAAAAATAGTTGCGTTGTAGATATAGATTCTAAACCAACATAAATCCCTTCGTGCAAACGTTTTGGTTGTCACAAGTAACAAACCCCTTTGAAATTGATAACCGAGTATTCAAACCTCGGGTCGTCTTCTCAAGGAATTGCAGGGAGGTATGTTCTTATTATTGGCTATGAAAAAGGTAAAATTGGGGTTTTGAGAATGAGGAATAAATATGGCAAATAATTTAAATGACAATTAAAATAAATAAATACTGTAAAACAAATCCTTTGGCAAGGTACGAGAAATCGGAAATCCAGACTTAGTTATTCTTATCAATAATAATGAAAGTTGAATCTTAATTCCAGTTAGTCAACCTTTGCTAAAACAAAGGAAAGTCAAGGGACTAATCAATTGACCTTCGAATCCTATTTATTTCCTAAGAAAAGATTGGGATTATTGAAGTTCAGTTCAATTAGCAAAGATAACAGTTATCAATTATGTTGAGCTAAGATAACTCCTGAGTTACTGATTTCTTAACCAAGAACAAAAGGAAGGAAATTAAATCTACTGGAATAACAATTTCTTCACATTAGGGATAATAAAAAGGGACAATCATAAACTGAAATACCTCAAATATCATTAAATAATAAAATCATGATGAAAGTGGCATAGGCCAATTAGGCAACATAACTAATACAAGCAAGCATTCAAATGTCTGAAAATAAGAAATAATTATAAAGTAAAAGAACATTGAACCTGGGATCGAGAGTTACTCCTAAAACTAAGAGAAGTCCTGAATCCTAAATCCTAAATCCTAATCCTAAAGAGAGAGAGGAGAGAACCTCTCTCCAAACTAGATCTAAATCATGAAAAGTGAATTATGAGAGCCTGATAATGAATGGATGCATTCCCCCACTTTATAGCCTCTAATCTATGTTCTCTGGGCCGAAAACTGGGTCAGAAACAGCCCAGAAGTCACTTCCAGCGCTTTCTGGTCCGTACAGGTCGTGGCCATCCGCTTTCCAGCCCAGAAGTTCGCAGATGCGACACATCCGCATGGATCACGCGTTTGTGTCGCCTAGCTTCTGGGCAACTATGGCATATTATATATCAAATCGAAGCCCCGGATGTTAGCTTTCCAACACAACTGGAACTGCGTCGTTTGAGCCTATGTAGCTCAAGTTATGGTCGTTTGAGTGCGAAGAGGTCAGGCTAGACAGCTTAGCAATTTCTTCAACTTCTTGTATTCCTTCCACTTTTGCATGCTTCCTTTCCATCCTCTGAGCCATTCATGCCCTGTAATCCCTGAAATCACTTAACACACATATCACGACATCTAATGGTAATAAAAGAGGACTAATATTAACAAATATAAGACCAAAGAAGCATATTTTTAATCATAGCACAAAATCCGGAAGGAAAACGTAAACTCATGCAAACATTATGAATAAGTGGGTAAAGAGTTGATAAAAACCACTCAATTGAGCATAAGATAAACCATAAAATAGTGATTTATCAACCTCCCCACACTTAAACAATAGCATGTCCTCATGCTAAGCTCAAGAGAAACTATAAAGAGATGAAGATGAATGATAGAATGTATGAGATGCAACCTACTAATGCAACTAAATGCAAAATGTTTCTACCTACATGGTTAAAAATAAATAAGTTCTCCAAGACAAACATAAATCAGATTTCACTAATTCAAATCATATAAAATAAAGACAAGTAAACTTGTAAGAAGATAGCTCATGAAAGCAGGAAACATAGAATTAAGCACTGAACCCTCACTGGTAGTGTATATACGCTCAAATCTCTCTAGTGTATAGGGTAATCACTCTACTCTTCTCTAGTCATGCTTTCTAAAACTTGTTCTTCATCTAACCAATCAACAAATATTTAATGTACCAATGCAAACATCATAAGGTCTTTTCAAGGTTGTAATGAGGCTAAGGTAAAGGTAACGATATATGTATGGCCAAGTGAGCTTTATAAATTGAATCTTTAATTATCCTAAGCTTTCACCTAACATACATATACTCTATATAATTCTAGTTCATGCCTAGCTACCCAAAATTCCCACTTTTACATCACATACTCATGTATCAACTTTTTCTTTTTAATTTATCACATGTGCATTGATTTTTCATTAACTTAACATTGGGATAATTTTGTCCCCTTATTTATATATATTTCTCTTTTTTTTTGAATCATAAAAGCAAACATAACTTATCAATGCACATGGATTCTCCATTATTTTTCTATTTTGATTTTTCGTGAGTAGGTTCCCAAATTCCCAATATTCAAATAGATTAGAGACATGATACATTCCCTTATTTACCCATGTTCCCACAGCTTTCCCCACACTTAGTTGATGCACAATCTCTATCTTAAGCTAACCAAAGATTCAATTGGGATATTACTTTTATTTTTATGCTTGAGGCTAGTGATGTGGTAAAATACAGAACAAATGGGGATTAAAAGGCTCAAAATGGCTGACAATGGTAATTTAAAGGGTAGGCTTATCTGGGATAAGTGAGCTAAAATCAAACAATGGCCTCAATCATATGCAAGCATGTAAATACACTAAATAATGGACATATAGATTGGAATAAAATATAGATTACAATCATAGAGAAGAAAACACACAAGAATAAAAATTTATGGTTAAATAATGTAACCATATAAATAAGCTCAAAATCTCACAGGTTGTGTGTTCTTTGGCTCAAAAACCATATTCCAAATACAATTTCAAAACAAGTTTAACACAAATTTTTCAATTTTAATTAGTGAAATACTATAAAAATTTCTTGAAAAAGAAAATATTTCTTCAACCAAGTGGTAAAATATGCACAATATCAAATAAATATGCAAATGCAACAACTAGCTACAAAGAAAATTTAAACATTGGTGTTGAGACAAGAAAGTACTAACCCATGGAGATTGGTGTCAATCTCCCCACACTTAAAGATTGCACCGTCCTCGGTGCTTGCTGAGATGTGCAGGTGGATGGGTGGTTCCAACTAATGCTTTTCTTCAAGGATTGTGCAGATGGACTTGTTTGCCTTCCCTTTTAGAAGTTCCTCCCTTTTCCCGTCTTCGGTGGCCAGCCTGGAAGAGAAAAAGAAGAACAGTAACCTAGAGATAAGGATAAGAACATAAATAAAATATGGGTGTTAATGCCAAATAATAAAGGTCTCAATTACATGGTAGCTACAACATGCAAGTGAGGAAACAATAGAAGCACATGGCATACTAGTGGTGCAAAATTTTGCAACAATTAGGGAGAGTGTGGGTAGGGAGAGGTAACGTAAATTCATATCAATGCAAAATTAATAAAAGTATAAAAGATAGGATTGATTTAAATAATATTACCTAACCAGAATAAAACAAGTCACTAAGCACCCAAAATAATTTAAGAGAAGATGCAACAGCTAAATAAGAAAATTTTTAACACCAAAGGAAAAATAATGAAATTAGAAAAGAAAAGAAAAATATGCACTAAATTAAAATGCAATGAATGAAATATGCAAATAAATTAAGTAAAATAAAATGAAAGAAAAAAAAAGAATGAGAAGAGAAAGAAGGGAAGAAGAAGTAAAGAAGAGAGGAGGAAGATAGAATAAGAAAAGATAGAAAAAATTAGGATTAGAGAAGAAAAGATAAGAAAATTGGCATTGATCTGGATAGGTTGTGCGACGCTGGCGACGCGGTCGCATGGGTGACGCGGCCGCGTGGGGTGCAATAAGTTCAGGCGACGCGGACACGTGGGGCACGCAAATGCGTGGCCTGATTTGTGCGATTAGCGCGAGTGTAGCCTTGCGTTCTCTCTGTTTGAAACTCTTTTTGCCAATTTTTAGGGTGACGCGGTCGCGTGGTTGACGCGATCGCGTGGGTGGCCAAGATTGGAGGATGACACGGACGCGTGAGGCATGCGTTCGCGTGGTAAGGCTTGTGCGTCTAGCGCCAGTCCAGCCTTACTCCAGCACAACTTTCGGCCATGCACCCCTTATACATCGATTACCAGATCACGCGGCCGCGTGGGTGACGCGGACACGTGGGTGGCGTGGTTCCTATGTGACGCGGATGCGTCAGCGACGCAGTCACGTGGGTCAAATCGTGCCAAAGGCACGCCTCCAGCCACGCTTTCGCATGACTCTCTGTTCACTTTTCTTTTCTCCTAATGCACTTGTGACGCGGACGCGTCAGCGACGCTGCCGCATCGCGTGCGTTTTTTTTATGCAGTATGCAGAATGTGATGCTAATATGAATGTTATGCAAAATTCCAGGTTCAATACAATAGAATAAAATAAAACTCGAAAACAAATAAAACTAAATAAAAAATGAAAAAGGAACGATCATACCATGGTGGGTTGTCCCCCACCTAGCACTTTTAGTTAAAGTCCTTAAGTTGGACATTGAAGGAGCTTCCTTGTCATGGAGGCTTATGCTTGTACTGATCCAGGAATCTCCACCAATGCTTGGACTTCCAGTAGCCTCCGGGGTCCCAAACTAGGCATGTTAAGCTTCTGAGCAGCTTCAAACAAATTTTCAGGCTCCCAGGATGACGAATGTCAGGATAGGATCCATGGTCCCAAGCTTTACTTTTAAATCTGCCTCTGTCTTGATCTACATGATTCCATCTGGGCGGTTTAAAAAGTAGATTCTCACCATGGTGACCAAACGTTCTTCGTGATCCATTCAATTGAGCATGATACCAATCCGTGCGCTTCGAGTTGAAGTGTGGAACCTTATTGAACCTTGTGCACCAGCTCTGAGTACGAGCCATTTCCCTTTTCCTCTTAAAGCTGCAAAGAGCTCTAAGCTGGCCATCTGTTTCAAGTAAACCATATTCAAGTGGAAAAATAAAGATAAAAGCTAAGGATTTTACCCACTTGAAGCTTGTATTGGGTGGTAGTGGCCTCGGGATAGGTGGTTCTAGTGGTTCTGTAAGTTTTACTCCCTTGTGCTCTTCTGTGAATTTCTCCACTTTATTGCAAATTTCTTCCACTTCAACCATATCTTGATCAGATTCTTCAATTTCTCCCTCATCATCGCTCAAGTCAAATATTGGAGGTTGAGAAAAATCTACCTTAGCATCATCTTCATCTTCACTCGGGGAAGATTCTTCTGTCTCAAAGAATTCACTTGCGGATGCAAGTTCGTCACTAAGAGAACAGGACTCGTGATCATCATCATGAAGGAAACCTACGTCCTGGGTTATTCCGTCCAGTTCTTCATAAGATATTTGCATTGGAGGCGGTGCAAAATCCTCCTCAGCGTCAATTGTAGCATCCTTGATGGAATTCTCCACAACTCTGGATTCAGGTGGCGGTTTGGCATCTCCTAAATCTTCAACCAACTCTTCTTCTTCTGCAATGACAGCTTCCTCTACTTGTTCCAGTACGAAGTCATGTTCCGTACTGTCCTCTGGAGTTTCTAGTATCTCCTTCATGCTACGTTCTTCATTAGATTGCCCACATGAAGCTCTGAGGGTTCCTTGAGTGTCCGAACATCGGGAAGCTAATTGATTTATCGCTTGACCCAGTTGGCAAATGGTTGCTTGAAGTTTTGCACATGTTTTCGTGAGACTATCCGTTGATTCTTGTCGCGCTCGGCTATCATAAGTAGGATCATAGTGCTCTTGAATTGATGGATGTGGAGATGGCAAATATTGAGGTGGTGGTTCTTGGGAGTAATTGGGTTGGAATTGGGGTGGTTTTATATATGGTTCATATGGCTCATAAGGTGGTTGGTATGGTGGTTGAGGGTTAGGGTTATATGGAGGTGAATGGCAGAAAGGGACTTGTGAGTATGGTGGTTCAAAGCTATGTTGAGAAGGAAGTTCATAGGCGTATGGTGGTGGTTGTTGATAGTCAAAAGAGTGCTCACCATAGCCATTGCCTTGATATGCATCACAGAATCGTCGTTGATAGTCCATTGGAGGTGGTTGTTGCCATGAGGGTTGATCAAATCCTTGTGGCTCCTCCCATCTTTGATTGTTCCAACCTTGATGCCTGTTCTCATTGTAATTTCCTCTTCCTGCAACATAATTGTAACCAAACACATAGCCAAAGGGGTGAGAGTTCATAGTAGCGAGAGAAAATAAAAACAAAAACTAACAAAAAGAAAATATTTTGAAAAAGAGATGATTTTTGAAAAATTTTTAGATAAAAATTTTAAAATAAAAATCTGAAAATTTTTTTTAAAAAATATTTACAATAACCAATAATAAGGCACACGTTTGCAATTCCCCGGCAACGACGTCATTTTGACGTTAGGATTTTTTCTAGTAAAGAATTTTATAAAAATAGTCGCGTTGTAGATATAGATTCTAAACCAACATAAATCCCTTCTTGCAAACGTTTTGGTTGTCACAAGTAACAAACCCCTTTCAAATTGATAACCGAGTATTCAAACCTCGGGTCGTCTTCTCAAGGAATTGCAGAGAGGTATGTTCTTATTATTGGCTATGAAAAAGGTAAAATTGGGGTTTTGAGAATGAGGAATAAATATGGCAAATAATTTAAATGACAATTAAAATAAATAAATACTGTAAAACAAATCCTTTGGCAAGGTACGAGAAATTGGAAATCCAGACTTAGTTATTCTTATCAATAATAATGAAAGTTGAATCTTAATTCCACTTAGTAAACCTTTGCTAAAGCAAAGGAAAGTCAAGGGACAAATTAATTGACCTTCGAATCCTATTTATTTCCTAAGAAAAGGTTGGGATTATTGAAGTTCAGTTCAATTAGCAAAGATAACAGTTATCAATTATGTTGAGCTAAGATAATTCCTGAGTTACTGATTTCTTAACCAAGACCAAAAGGAAGGAAATTAAATCTTCTGGAATAACAATATCTTCAGATTAGGGATAATAAAAAGGGACAATCATAAACTGAAATACCTCAAATATCATTAAATAATAAAATCATCATGAAAGTGGCATAGGCCAGTTAGGCAACATAATTAATACAAGCAAGCATTCAAATGTCTGAAAATAAGAAATAATTATAAAGTAAAAGAACATTGAACCTGGGATCGAGAGTTACTCTTAAAACAAAGAGAAGTCCTAAATCCTAAATCCTAAATCCTAATCCTAAAGAGAGAGAGGAGAGAACCTCTCTCCAAACTAGATCTAAATCATGAAAAGTGAATTATGGGAGCCTGATAATGAATGGATGCATTCCCCCACTTTATAGCCTCTAATCTGTGTTCTCTGGGCCGAAAACTGGGTCAGAAACAGTCTAGAAGTCACTTCCAGTGCTTTCTGGTTCGTACAGGTCGCGGCCAAGTGACGCGGAGGCGTCGCCCACGCGGCCGCGCGGGTTGAAGTTCGCAGATGCGACACGTCCGCATGGATCACGCATTCGCGTCACCTAGCATCAGGGCAACCATGGCATATTATATATCATATCGAAACCCCAGACGTTAGCTTTCCAACGCAATTGAAACCGCATCGTTTGGACCTCTGTAGCTCAAGTTATGGTAGTTTGAGTGCGAAGAGGTCAGGTTGGACAGCTTAGCAATTTCTTCAACTTCTTGTATTCCTTCCACTTTTTCATGCTTCCTTTCCATCCTCTGAGCCATTCATGCCCTGTAATCCCTGAAATCACTTAACACACATATCATGGTATCTAATGGTAATAAAAGAGGATTAATATTAACAAATATAAGACCAAAGAAGCATGTTTTTAATCATAGCACAAAATTCGGAAGGAAAACGTAAACTCATGCAAATAGTATGAATAGGTGGGTAAAGAGTTGATAAAAATCACTCAATTGAGCATAAGATAAACCATAAAATAGTGGTTTATCAACCTCCCCACACCTAAACAATAGCATGTCCTCGTGCTAAGCTCAAGAGAAACTATAAAGAGATGAATAGGAATGATAGAATGTATGAGATGCAACCTATGAATGCAACTAAATGCAAAATGTTTCTACCTACATGGTTAAAAAGAAATAAGTTCTCCAAGACAAACATAAATCAGATTTCACTAATTCAAATCATATAAAATAAAGACAAGTAAACTTGTAAGAAGATAGCTGATGAAAATTCCTGAGGTGCTTCAGAGGCTCTTGAGCATGTAAGCAATGAAACTTCGGCAGTAGATTGATTAGTGCAGTCTTCAGTTCAATATCTGCACCCAGATTTGGATGACGCGCTTGGAAAGGTGGTAGCGTGAAGTTCGGAGCTCCTGCTTCCTGGAGAGTAATCCTCCTGGGAGTTGCCATGTTCTCTACACGTAAATCAACCAAATCAGTAGAAGGGGAGCTTGTTTCTTCCTTAAATGACGTTTCAGATTCAGATTACAATCATAGAATATAACAAAATTCATATTACAATCATAGAAAAGTAAACACACAAGAAAAATTATTTATGGTTAAATAATGTAACCATGTATTTAGGCTCAAAGTCTCATAGGTTGTGTGTTCTTTAGCTCAAAAACCATGTTCCAATTACAACTTTCAAACAAATTTAACATAAAGATTTTGATTTAAATTAGTGAAAATTTTCAAAAATAGGGTCTTAAAAGAAACTTATTATCTTTTCAATCAAGTAGAACATGCATGCAATTAACATATTACTATGCAATCTATCATATTCTAAAACAAAGAAATTGGTGCTAGGGAAAAGAAATTACCTTCGAAAGTCAGGTACTGACTGACCTCCCCACACTTAAGGCTTTGCACCGTCCTCGGTGCCATCTGTCAGGAACAAAAGTGGGCTGGTAGCAGTATCTCCACAGTCGGGACCGTCATGGCTCCCTGTGCTAGTAAAGGAAGTGGAGTCCGGAGTGTCTGGGTCTTTGTCAGGTCTGTGGTTGCTTGTGAGTAGTTCCTTGAGGTTGTTGAATCGGCGCTGGTTGCGGCGCTCTCATAGCTTCGCTTTCTGGTCTTGCCGGTCCAACCTTTCCAGTATTTGATGCAGCAGCTGACTTGTAGAAGGTGCTTGTGGTGTTGAAGGAGGAATGTTTGTAGCTTATTCTGTGGACTGGGTGGTAGTGGCTGATGGTGGCCTGAGATATTTCCCGTTAGGGACGTACTGATCATCCGGTGGAAGCATGGCTTTGGTGTCCCCAGCTCTGTAGGAGATTCCGGCTGCTGAGACAAGATCTGAGACCAAGGCAGGAAAAGGTAAGTTGCCCGCAATTTGTACGTGTCCCATGGCATTCCGGATGTGTCTTGGTAGATTTAGAGGCTGGTCTGTAAGGATGCACCATAGTAGAACGGCCATGTCTACAGTGAAGGAGGACTCATGAGTGCTCAGAAAGACGTAATGGGACATAATCTGTGCCCATATGCGAGCCTCCAAGGTGAGTGCGGAAGCCGATATTCCCTTAGGCCAGGAACGATGGTATCTAAAAATTCATCTGCTGCCAGGTTGTGCGATAACTCTGAGAACAGTGTCCCAATCAAATTTGTACGTCTGGCGCTTGAGTGCGGCTTCTTGAAATGCGTCCAGTCCTTCTGGAGCAGGGGGAGATCTAAGGCTCGTTGAAAGGCCTCTTCTGTAATGGGGACTTGCTTCTGACGGATATATACAGACTGCAGGGTTGGCAGGTAGAAATTGGAGTAGAAATCAACCACCCATGAAAGATTAACCTACCGTGGCTGTCTCTGTAGGAATCCCCAGAGTCGTTGTGCAATTCGCGGCTCGACAAATTTAGCAATACGGTGCAGGAGGATAAGAATGTATTCATTGTTGTAGCTCCTTTCTGCCAGGATGGGAAACATCTGCTCACAGTAGCGGTTGGAAAATCGTGCAGTGTCCTTTGTTGGGAAGGCTTTCTCTTTTTCATCGACCTTTATAATCCTCTTAATTATTTTTGTTGAGGGCTTAACTGCAGTTGAAGATGGCTTTGCCACTAATGCTCTTTTTGTGCCTCTCCTTGCTGTTGATTTGGGAGTAGCTTTCTCCTTTCCTTTCTTGGTGGCCATCCTAAAAAGAAAAGAGAAAGTACGTTAAAACATCAAGGGTTAGAGCAAGGAAGAGAACGGGAAGGGTGGTAATCAATGCACATTAGAGAAGAATGATGTTAACACATGGTCATGACTACATGTGAAAAATCATCAATGGAAAAATAGCAAGTGCATGTGAGGACAGTTAAATACAAGGTGTTTATTGGAATGCCGGCAAAGGCATGAGTAGCATAGATCAAGCATTCAATGTCCAAGTTAGAATACCAAGTCTTCCAAACTAACAATATGTTTGTAATAACAATTATATAAAAATAATAAAATAGAAAAAGGGTTTTGTGAAAAGCAAGCATTTAGAGTAGTAGATTAAAAGAAATCTAAAAATAGTGCACAATGTCGTACGGGTTTTTTCACAAACACATAGCATGCATGGTAAATAAGGTATAGAAAGTATGAAATTGAACATGCAAGCAACCCTATAAAAATAATATATAATTGTTAAACAAGTCCTTAACAATCCATAAGCAACATATAAAAATAATGACCCAAATAAATTTTCAACACCAATAGAAAAAAAAAGAAAGAAAAAGAAAACATGGCTAGTGAAAGTAGAAAGAAAAAAGAGAAGAAAACATGAAAATAAGAAGAGTAGAAAAGTAAGGAGGGAAGAAGAAAAGAAAAACCTTGATAATAGTGGTGAGAAAGAGGAAGTAGAAAGTGAGAAAGAAAGAAGAAGGAAGAAGGGGGGAAAGAAATAAGAAAGGGGGAAAAAGTAGGATTTGGGGAAGAAAAGACAAGATAATCTGGCAGATTTAAATAAGTTGTGCGACGCATGCGACGCGGACGCGTGGGTCACGTGTTCGCGCGGATATCGCTTGAATGAGTTGACGTGGACACGTCGATCACGCGGACGCGTGACATGATTTATGCTAGTGGCACGAGGGCATCCTCGCGCTCGCACAACTCTCTGTTTGAAACTAATTTTGCCAAATTCTATGGTGACGCGTTCGCATGGTTGACGCGATCACGTGGATGGCCAAACTTTGAAAACGGCGCAGACGCGTGAGGCACGTGTACGCGTGGTAGGTAAGGGTTGAGAAGGATTAGGTAAGGGTTGAGAAGGAAGCCCACTGGAGCTCGAAGGTTGGTTGGTGGAGTTATTTAGTGATCCAATCTGTGAGACAAGAGCTTGCAAGGTAGAGTTCAGCCATTTAGAGTAGAAGTAAGGTTGTTTTCCATGGCCTGCTGTCTCCTGTCAATAGAGTGTAATAACTCATCATTAGAAGATGAAGAGGGATAAGTGAGCTGAGGGGTCTGCTGAGATGCTTGAGGCTGCCTTAGATGAGGTGCTCTATAGGCCTGATTCTAATTCTGCTGTCTGGTGTTGTTATTGTTATTCCACCTCTGGTTTCCATTGTTATCTCTGCCTCCTCTGTTATGATTTTCCCTCCAACCCTGGTTAGAATTATCTCTCTAACCTTGGTTGGAATTGTCTTGCCATCCATGGTTGTAGCTGCCACCTTGATTGTATCCTTGATTGGGGCGGTCGTAGAAGTTATGAGTGGCTGCCACAGTGTTGTCTTCCTATTGGAGCTACGGGCATTCATCAGTATAATGACTATAAAAAGCACAGATTCCGCATACTCTTTGTGGAATCAAGTGTTGGCTTTGCTGTGGTGGAGAAGGCTGAGCTTGCTGATCTTGTTGTTGACTCAATTGCATCTACTTCAGTAAGGTGGTCATTTCACATATACTCTGAGTTAGAGCAGTAGTCTCTTTGCTAGAGGATACCTCTGCAACAGCTCTTGACCGGCTTTGTTTCTGCCTGTGATTCCTAGTAGATTCAGCTAAGTCGCTGATCAATTCCTATGCCTCATCAGTAGTTTTATACTTTTTCATAGACCCATTGTTAGTACCTTCCAATGTGGTCTTATCTTGAGGCTTTATGCCCTGTGTGAAGTAGTCGAGCAACACTATCTTGTCAATCATATAGTGGGGACATGCTTCCAGAAGATTATTGAAGCACTCCCAATATTCGTAGAGAGTCTCAGATTTGTCCTGAACAATCATGGAAATGTCTTTCCTCAGTTTATCGGTAACTTCAGCTAGAAAAAATTTTTCTAAAAATTCTCTTCTAAGCGTATCCTAGTTAGAAACAATTGCTCCGGGTTGAGTGTAGTACCACTCTCTTGCCTTTCTTTAAAGAGAGAATGGGAAGGCTTTTAACAGAATAGAAGTTTCATCAGCACCATCACGCTTAACTGTAGAACAAGCTGTCTGAAAATCCCTAAGGTGCTTGATAGGCTCTTGAGCAGGTAAGCCATGAAACTTGGGCATCATGTTGAGTAGTGCAGTCTTTATTTCAAAATCTATAGCCACTGCTGGGTGATGCGCTTGATACGACTGCAGTGTGAAATCTGGTGCTCCAACTTCCTGGATAGTAACTCTCCTAGGTGTTGCCATGTTATTTGCATGTGAACCAACTGAATCAGTAGTAGAGGAGCTTGTTTCTTCCTTTCTTACTTTATTGTGGTTGAACTTGTGACAACCAATTCCTTTCTAAATTTGATCCTCGAGGATTGTTGTTGGTAGAGCTATACATGCAACGCAACTTCATTGAGAAATTCTCTTCCGAAGCAATTTCGTGCGATCAAATTTTTGGCACCGTTGCAGGGGAATGGTTGCAACATATGCCTTGATATTGGTTATGTGAATATGTGAATATTGTAAATAGTTTGTTTGCTTTTAATACTTAGCTATAGTTTAGCTTCTTTTATTTTTGTGCTATGACTCTCAAGTTTGATGACTCGGTCTCAACCGAATTCTAGCTTAGCCGATTTGGATCCCGAGATTGAAAAAAACTTTGTTACACACTCGGCAAGCTAGACGACTGACATGGCAATAATTGGCAGATTAAGAAATTAATATGAGTGATAGGTTGCAAGTACAATTCTTAACCAACAAAAATCCGCTTATCAATTTAGAAGGGTTGTCACAAAATTAGAATTAAAATACTGGGAGTATGAATCCCAGGTCGTCTCCCAACGAGTTGCAGGAAGATGTGCTATCTTATTAATCAGAGGTTGTCCAAAATGGTTTTGAGTTTGATAAACGGGAAATTAAATTAGAGAATTGATGTAATTTAAATAAAAATCTTGACCGGGAGTAGATTGATCGAAAGTTCTATCCTTGTTGGAGTTTTCCCAAGATCGATTAATAATTGAAGGTTGTTCTACTTAGTCACCCTTTACTAGGTAAAGGAAAATCAAGTAAGTTGGAAGTTTACTTCTATTCACAAGTCCTAATCCTCTCCCTTGGGAAGGATTAGTGTCAGTGACTAGAGAGCCATCCAACAATAAACCCAATTACAACTTTACTCTTGAGCATTCTAACTCAAGGTTCTCCTGTCAATCAACTCCCAATCAAGTTAGAGAACTACTCGCTCATCATGGATGTAAATTCCACAAAATAAAAATAAGGGATAAATGAAGACATGATAGACAATAATCAAAAAGATCAATTAAAAATAAAAATGGTTCTTGTATTAATAAATTCTAAAAAATAATCCAATTGTAACTCTGAACAAATTAAGGATATGAAAGAGTAAGCAAAAAGTAAAGAGAACAAACTAGAGTGATGAAGTCTTGCGGAGGTAATAACTATCTCAATATCCCAATCCAAAAAGCAATAAAAACCAAATCCTAAGAACTATGAATGTGTAGAGAGAAAACCTAGAGGAGGAGTAAAATCAGATCTAAAAGCTCGAAATTATGCGAAATGAATGTTCTTTCTTGTCTCTACATGTTCTCTGGCTCTAATCTGCACTTCTGAGCCGAAAACTGGGTTAAAATGCGGCCCAGACTCTATGCCAGTGACTTCTGTAATTCTGCAGATTGTGCACGTCACGTGACTGTCTCATCCACACGTTCGCATCACTCAGCATTTTCCGTGCCACGCGTGCGCGTCGTCTACGCATTCGCATCACTCGTGCAGCTTCCAATCCACGCGGTCGCGTTAGGCATGTGAGCACGTCACTGCGATTTCTTCCATTTCGCGCGGTCGCGTTAGCCATGCACCCGCGTCACTTCTCGCTGGCCATCTCCTCAATTTCTTGTGTTCCTTCTATTTTTGCAAGCTTCATCTCCATTCTCTAAGCCATTCCTGCCCTATGAAGCCTGAAACACTTAACACACAGATCACGGCATCGAATGGTATAAAGGAGAATAAAAATATACAATTAAAAGATCTTTAGGAAGCAAGTTTTCAATCATAGAACATTTTCAGGAAGGAATTGTAAATACATGCAAATCATATGAATAAGTGGGTAAAAACTTGATAAAACCACATAAATAAACACAATATAAATCATAAAATAAAGGTTTATCAACGACGGTTGGATTATACGGCTAGTGCTTTGGCCTCTCTTGAGGAACATACCGAATCACTAGACGGTACCGAGAGTGACTTGGAGTCCGCTACTTCCTATTCTTCTGTTGGCACTACTAATACATCTTTGCATTCTACAGGTGAACCATACATGGCAGAGCCACGCCGGATCACTTTGCATGAGCAAGGAGCTCCGAATATTATACTTCAACCATTGCAAGCAAGGTATCCTAACCTTGATCCAAACTTTGAATTGAAGAGTAGCTTGATAAATCTACTACCTAAGTATCATGGGTTGCCAAGTCAAGACCCCATCCGACATCTAAAGGATTTTCAAGTTGCTTGTTCTACGGCTCAAAGGCATGGAGCCGATGAGGTGGCTATCATGGTTTTTGCCTTCCCTTTCTCTCTTGAAGCGCAAGCAAAGACATGGTTTTATTCGCTACCGGATGAGATTGCTACTGATGAGCGGATAATTTATACGCTTTTTGGCATTGTTTTTAGATAGTTTTTAGTAAGTTTGAGCTACTTTTAGGGATGTTTTCATTAGTTTTTATGTTAAATTCACATTTCTGGACTTTACTATGAGTTTGTGTGTTTTTCTGTGATTTCAGGTAATTTCTGGCTGAAATTGAGGGACTTGAGCAAAACTCTGAAAAAGGCTGACAAAAGGACTGCTGATGCTGTTGGAATCTGACCTCCCTGCACTCGGAATGAATTTTCTGGAGCTACAGAACTCCAAATGGCGCGCTCTTAACGGCGTTGGAAAGTAGACATCCAGAGCTTTCCAGCAATATATAATAGTCTATACTTTATTCG
>NC_029777.3:66619635-66619857 GCF_000817695.3 Arachis duranensis
GCTAGATAGATGGCGGCATTCATGGGGATCCGGAAAGTCTAACCTTGTCTGTGGTATTCCGAGTAGGATCCTGGGAATCTGAAAAGTCTAACCTTGTCTGTGGTATTCCGAGTAAGATTCCGGTATTGAATGACTGTGACGAGCTTCAAACTCCTGAAGGCTGGGCGTTAGTGACAAACGCAAAAGAATCAATGGATTCTACTCCAACCTGATTGAGAACCG
>NC_029777.3:66620975-66621768 GCF_000817695.3 Arachis duranensis
GTGGGATCGACCCTTACTCACGTAAGGTATTATTTGGACGACCCAGTGCACTTGCTGGTTAGTTGAGCGAGACTGTGAAGTTAATTTTGGACCATGGTTCTGTGCACCAAGTCTTTGGAGCCGTTACCTTGGATTGTTGAAGTGAAAAGAATGAATCACGATTTTGCCCACCAAGTTTTTGGCGCCGTTGCCGGGGATTGTTCGAGTATGGACAACTGACGGTTCATCTTGTTGCTCAGATTAGGTAATTTTTATTTTGTTAAAAAAAATTTTCGAAAATCTTTTCAAAATCTTCTCCCTATTTTCGAAAATTATTCAAAAAATTTTTTAATATGCATTCTAGAGTTTCATGAAGCATGTTGAAGCCTGGCTGGCTGTAAAGCCATGTCTAAATTCTTTTGGACTGAGGCTTCAAAACCATCTTCATAGAGGCAAGCTAATTTGATTATGGGCTGTATGCTAAAGCTTGGCTGGCCATTAGCCATGTCTAGTGTTTTGGACCGGGGCTTTCACAAAAGCTTGGCTAGATTCATAGTGTTCATCATGATCTTCAAGTTGTTCTTGATGAACTTTCTTGTTTGATCTTCATATTTTCTTGTTTTGTGTTGTATGATGTTTTTCATATGCATTCTTGCATTCATAGAGTCTAAACATGAAAAATTTCTAAGTTTGGTGTCTTGCATGTTTTCTTTTCTTGAAAATTTTTCAAAAATATGTTCTTGATGTTCATCATGATCTTCAAAGTGTTCTTGGTGTTCATCTTGACATTCATAGTGTTCTTGCATGCATCATG
>NC_029777.3:66622343-66624476 GCF_000817695.3 Arachis duranensis
TTGATTTTAAAATATCTTATCTAACTTCTTATCTTCTTATCTTTTTAAAAAAATTTTGATTTCAAATCTTTTTCAATCAACTAACTAACTTTTTGTTTGTTTCTTATCTTTTTCAAAACCACCTAACTACTTTTCCCTCTCTAATTTTCGAAAATACCTCCCTCTTTTTTAAAAATTCTTTTTAATTAACTAATTGTTTCAAGTTTTAATTTTAATTTTAATTCATCTTTAATTTTCGAAATTACTAACTCCTTTTCAAAAATATTTTCGAAAATCCCTCTCTCATCTTCTTCTATTTATTTATTTATTTACTAACACTTCTCTTCATCTCTTATCACCTCCCCTATCCTTACTCTTTATACAGACTATTCATCCCTCTCCTTCCATTATCCCCTTTCTTCTTCTACTAATAATAAGGATCCTCTTTACTATGACATAGAAGATTCCTCTTTCTTTTCTTGTTCTCTTTCATATGAGCAGGAACAAGGAAAAAGGCACTCTTGTTGAAGCTGATCCTGAACCTGAAAGGACTCTGAAGAGGAAGTCAAGAGAAACTAAAAATCAACAATTCAGAGAAACCTCAAAAAAAAAAAAAGAGAAGAAAAAAAAAGAGAAAAAGGGAAGACAAAAAGCTTCCACCTCCAAGTCATGGGAGATGGAAAGATTCATGTAAAGGGTCTATAGCTCAGTGGTAGAACATTTGACTGCAAATCAAGAGATCCCTGAGATACCTCAGGGGATACATTTTCCTCCACACAATTATTGGGAGCAACTAAGTATAGGAGCACCAAAATCACTGAGGATCAAGCAACAGAGGCAAGGAAGAGACATAGAGGAGCTCAAAAAGCACCATTGGTCCTTCAAGAAGGCGCCACCCTCAATAAGGTGGACTCATTCCTTGTCATTTTTTTTTCTGCTTTTCGTTTTTTTTCATGTTATATGTTTATTTATGTTTTGTGTCCCTACTTTATGATCATTAGTAGTTAGTAACTATGTCTTAAAGCTGTGAATAATTCCATAAATCCTTCACCTCTCTTAAATGAAAAATGTTTTTAATTCAAAAAGAACAAGAAGTACATGAATTTCAAATTTATCCTTGAATTTAGTTTAATTATATTGATGTGGTGACAATACTTCTTGCTTTCTGAATGAATGTTTAAACAGTGCATATTTTTGATCTTGTTGTTTATGAATGTTAAAATTGTTGGCTCTTAAAAGAATGATGAACAAGGAGAAATGTTATTGACAATCTGAAAAATCATAAATTTGATTCTTGAAGCAAGAAAAAGCAGTGAATGGCGAAAAAAATATATAAATAAATAAAAATAATTGACGAAAAAAATATTAAAAAAAAAAGAGAAAAAGCAAGCAGAAAAAGCCAATAGCCCTTAAAGCCAAAAGGCAAGGATAAAAAGGATCCAAGGCTTTGAGCATCAATGGATAGGAGGGCCCAAGGAAATAAAATCCAGGCCTAAGCGGCTAAATCAAGCTGTCCCTAACCATGTGCTTGTGTCATGAAGGTCCAAGTGAAAAGCTTGAGACTGAGTGGTTAAAGTCGTGATCCAAAGCAAAAAGAGTGTGCTTAAGAGCTCTGGACACCTCTAACTGGGGACTCTAGCAAAGCTGAGTCACAATCTGAAAAGGTTCACCTAGTTATGTGTCTGTGGCATTTATGTATCCGGTGGTAATACTGGAAAACAAAGTGCTTAGGGCCACGACCAAGACTCAAAAAGTAGCTGTGTTCAAGAATCAACATACTTAACTAGGAGAATTAATAACACTATCTGAAATTCTAAGTTCCTAGAGATGCCAATCATTCTAAACTTCAAAGGAAAAAGTGAGATGCCAAAACTGTTCAGAAGCAAAAAGCTACAAGTCCCGCTCATCTAATTATAATTAATATTCATTGATATTCTGGAATTTGTAGTATATTCTCTCCTTTTTATCCTAATTGATTTTCAGTTGCTTGGGGACAAGCAACAATTTAAGTTTGGTGTTGTGATGAGCGAATAATTTATACGCTTTTTGGCATTGTTTTTAGATAGTTTTTAGTAAGTTTGAGCTACTTTTAGGGTTGTTTTCATTAGTTTTTATGTTAAATTCACATTTCTGGACTTTACTATGAGTTTGTGT
>NC_029777.3:66625003-66628474 GCF_000817695.3 Arachis duranensis
AATCTTTGTGGTATAAGCTAGATAGATGGCGGCATTCATGGGGATCCGGAAAGTCTAACCTTGTCTGTGGTATTCCGAGTAGGATCCTGGGAATCCGAAAAGTCTAACCTTGTCTGTGGTATTCCGAGTAAGATTCCAGTATTGAATGACTGTGACGAGCTTCAAACTCCTGAAGGCTGGGCGTTAGTGACAAACGCAAAAGAATCAATGGATTCTACTCCAACCTGATTGAGAACCGACAGACGATTAGCCGTGCAGTGACAGCGCATAGGACCATTTTCTCGAGAGGATTAAAAGTAGCCATTGATGATGGTGATGCCCTACATACAGCTTGCCATGGAAAGGAGTAAGAAGAATTGGATGAAAGCAGCAGGAAAGCAGAGATTCAGAAGGAACACAGCATCTCCATACGCCTATCTGAAATTCCCACCATTGGATTACATGAGTAACTTTATCTTTATTTTCAGTTTATTTAATTTAATCCTATAATCTCTTAATTTAGTTATTTAACCTGACTGGGATTTACAAGGTGACCATAGCTTGCTTCATACAACCAATCTCCGTGGGATCGACCCTTACTCACGTAAGGTATTACTTGGACGACCCAGTGCACTTGCTGGTTAGTTGAGCGAGACTGTGAAGTTAATTTTGGACCATGGTTCTGTGCACCAAGTCTTTGGAGCCATTACCTTGGATTTTTGAAGTGAAAAGAATGAATCACGATTTCGTCCACCAACCAACCATTACAACCACTCACAATCATTTCCACCATCATTCATATATTTTCAACTCAACCAAATTATCCAACAACCACATCAACAATTCCAAGGCACTATCCTAGGGTTACTAGCCTACGTTTTCACAACCACATTACATTTTAGATACAGGAAACCAAAACCATACCTTGGTCGATTTCCGCTCAACTCGGAATACTCTCAAATTCAACTTCCAAAGTTTCCAAACTCCACCAACAGATTTCCAAGCTTGGGGTTCCACACCAAAGCTTTCCAAAATCACCAATCAAGCTCTAAAACACACATATATAATGCCTAAGCCACAATATCACATCAAAATTCAACACTTTCACTAGGGTTTGAGTTCTCTTACCTTACCTAAGGATCAAAGGAGCAAGAACAAGCCTTCTCTTCAAGTTAATTTGATCCTATAACACAAAGGAGCTCAAAATCTCAACATTTTTGTCCATAAAACTCAAAACTAAGGGCTGGGAATTGAAGGATAAAACTCAAAATCTCAACATTTTAATTTATGGGTTAATTAGTCATTAATTAACCGGATTTTACATGGTGCATCGACCCAAAATCAAAGAGAAGAAATTTCAGTATCACAATATGCACCACAAGCTGAGAATGTCATTTTTTCTGTTTTAAAAAAAATAAAAACCTATTTCATACAAGAATTTATTACATATCAATCCCTCAAACTTTTCATTCATATAAATGTTAAAGTAACCTTGTTACAGGTTGTAGGAGAAAACTCCAATGGCAACACTACACCATTTAGGGAGAAGCACCAGATTATTAGGCAACCAGCTCCATGTTTCATGCCTCCACCCATACCAGGATCGGGGCCAACCTTATAGTTCAAATCTCAACCTTCTCATGCACCGAACCTGATGCTTCACACCTCACAGCTCCAACCAAATGACTCAATAACTGGGAAGGCAACTCTAGGAACCACTCATGATGCAATTTCTCAAGAGACATTGGCTGCTGCAACTTCAACTACTGCATCAAAATTTTTGAAATTTGTGCCAACACCTGGCTTCAGGCCTCCTAAACAAGAGTCACAGTGCTAATAGGGATTTAGAAACAAATTACTGTTGTTTTGGTGTTTTGACACTTTAGTTTGAAGTGATTCAATGATTCCAAGAAATGTCTTACTGTTGTTTTGATATTTTGGTATTTACAAATGTGTAACTGTTATTTAGGGCCATGTTGTCTCTGCAATGATATTATGACTCTGAACAAATGAATTACATGTTTGTTAACAATATGAATATAATGGTATGAATTGCTATGTTTGTAAGGTTTACTTAAATTCATGTTACATGTACAAATATTTGCTGCACTAATTTGCATTAAGTTCAGGTAACAAACTTTAAACAGTGATAGTAATAATTCATCTTCATTTAATTTTCACAATGTTTACATATGCAATTTCATCTTGTCACATAATTCTTGGATACCCTAAAATTATTCATTTAAGTTGCATATATAGTTGTCCTAAATAAACAAGCAACCATAACCCCACCAAAAAATGCAAAAATATTACAACCTAACCCAACTTTCACCCATTTTTTTCTTGCTCTTTTCCAATTGATTTTCTAATCTAATCAACCTAATTTCTAGCTCTTCCACTTTTTCATCCACCGCATCACTTAGGCCTTCAAATCAATGTTGGCTCTGCGGTAATACCCCATTTGGTATTGTCTTCAAAGCATACTCATTAAACGAAGAAATATAATCATCTAGCCATACAAAGAATGAGCAATGAACTTCTGCAGTCTACATTTAAACAAATTCAAAAGGTTAAAATCATGAACATACTTTGAAGTAAGTATAGAACTTAACACAATCAACACATAACTGTCTTTAAGTTCTAGAATCTTATCTTGTAGTTTCTTGTTAGTTGAGTCTTTTTAAAAATTAAATCTTTTTCAAAATATCTTTTTATTAAAATTTTTATCTTATCTTTTTACCTTTTATCTTATCTTTTTCAAAAATTTTATCTTTTTCAAAATTTGATTTCAAATCTTTTTCAATCAACTAACTAACTTTCTGTTTGTTTCTTATCTTTTTCAAAACCACCTAACTACTTTTCCCTCTCTAATTTTCGAAAATTCTCCCTCTCTTTTTCAAAAATTCTTTTTGTTTTAAATTTTAATTTTAATTATATTTTGTCTTTGATTTTTCGAAATTACTAACCTCTTCTTCAAAAATTATTTTCGAAATCTCCCTTCTCTTTTCTTCTTCTATTTAATTATTTAATTACTAACACTTCTCTTCACCTCTCATCATCCAAAAATCCGAATCCATCCTTCTTCTTTCTTATACCCCTTTCTTCTTCTACTAACATAAAGGAATCTCTATACTGTGACATAGAGGATTCCTCTTTCTTTTCTTGTTTTCTTCTCTTTCATATGAGCTGGAACAGGGAAAAAGGCACTCTTGTTGAAGTTGATCCAGAACCTGAAAGGACTCTGAAGAGAAAATTAAGAGAAGCTAAATTACAACAATCCAAAAATAACCTTTCAGAAATTTTTGAACAAGAGAAGGAGATGGCAGCCGAAAATAATAATAATAATAATGCAAGGAGAACGCTTGGTGACTTCACAAAGCCAACATCCAAGTTTGATGGAAGAAGCATCTCCATTCCTGCCATTGGAGCCAATAACTTTGAGCTTAAGCCTCAACTAGTTGCTTTAATGCAACAAAACTGCAAGTTTTATGG
>NC_029777.3:66628487-66628994 GCF_000817695.3 Arachis duranensis
ATGTCCATCTGACATGTTTTCAGAATGGACCCTATTAGATATATTCTATTATGGTCTCTTTGAATTTTCGAAAATGTCATTGGACCATTCTGCAGGTGGATCTATTCACCTAAAGAAAACGCTTGAAGAGGCTCAAGAACTCATTGACATGGTTGTAAACAACCAATTCATGTATACCTCTGAGAGGAATTCCGTGAATAATGGGGTACCTCAGAAGAAAGGAGTTCTTGAAATTGATGCTCTGAATGCCATATTGGCTCAGAATAAAATGTTGACTCAACAGGTCAACATGATCTCTCAAAATCTGAATGGATTGCAACATGCATCCAACAGCACTAGAGAGGCAACTTCTGAAGAAGCTTATGATCCTGAGAACCCTGCCATGGCAGAGGTTAATTATATGGGTGAACCTTATGGAAACACCTATAATCCATCATGGAGAAATCATCCAAATTTCTCTTGGAAGGATCAACAAAAGCCTCAACAAGGCTTTAACAATGGTGGACA
>NC_029777.3:66629189-66629671 GCF_000817695.3 Arachis duranensis
TGGAGGCACAAGTGGGCCAGCTGAGTAAGAAAGTTATTGAAACTCCTCCCAGTATTCTCCCAAGCAATACAGAAGAGAATCCAAAAGGAGAGTGCAAGACCATTGATTTAGTCAAAGTGGCCGAATGCACTAGGGAGGAGGAGGACGAAAATCCTAGTGAGGAAGACCTCCTAGGACGTCCCTCAAGCAAGAAGGAGTTCCCTAATAAGGATCCAGAGGAATCTAAGGCTCATAAAGAGACCATAGAGATTCCATTAAATCTCCTTCTGCCATTCATGAGCTCTAAAGACTATTCATCCTCTGAAGAGGATGAAGATGTGACTGGAGAGCAAATTGCTCAATACTTAGGAGCTATCATGAAGCTGAATGCCAAATTGTTTGGTAATGAGACTTGGGAAAGTGAACCCCCCTTACTCATTAGTGAACTAGATACTTGGATTCAGAAAACTCTACCTCAAAAGAAACAAGATCCTGGCAAGTTC
>NC_029777.3:66629823-66630939 GCF_000817695.3 Arachis duranensis
CCTGCCTTGTTCTCATTACAATTGGCAGACAAGTCAGTGAGACAAACTTATGGAATAGTAGAGGACGTGCTAGTAAAGGTTGAAGGCCTTTACATCCCTGCTGATTTCATAATCTTAGACACTAGGAAGGAAGAGGATGATTGCATCATCCTGGGAAGACCTTTCCTAGCCACAGCAGGAGCTGTGATAGATGTCAACAGAGGTGAGTTAGTCCTTCAATTGAATGGGACTACCTTGTGTTTAAGGCACATGGCCATCCCTCTGTGACAGAAGAGAGTAAGCATGAAGAGCTTCTCTCAGTTCAGAGTCAAGAGGAGCCCACACAGTCAAGCTCTAAGTTTGGTGTTGTGAGGCCACAACCAAACTCTAAGTTTGGTGTTAAGATCCCATATCCAAACTCTAAGTTTGGTGTTGGAACTACACACTAAAATTGACCTGATCACCTTGTGGCTCCATGAGAGCCACTGTCAAGCTATTGACATTAAAGAAGCGCTTGTTGGGAGGCAACCCAATTTTATTTATCTAACTTTTATTTTATTTTGTTTTAGTGTTATTTTTGTGTTTAATTAGGTACATGATCATGAGAAGTCACGAAAAAAAATCAAAAAAATTAAAAACAGAGTCAAAAACAGAAGAAAAAAATTTTTCACCCTGGAGGACGCACGGGCTGGCGTTCAACGCCAGTAAGGTGCATCTGGCCGACGTTCAACGCCAGAACAGAGCACCATTCTGGCGCTGAACGCCAGAAACAAGCAACATTCTGGCGCTGAACGCCAGAAATGTGCCCAGAGAGGAAAAACTGGCGCTGAACGCCAGTAACAAGCATCAAACTGGCGTTCAACGCCAGAAACATGCTTTACATGGGCGTTGAACGCCCAGAATGTGCACCAATGGGCGTTTAAACGCCAGAATGGTGTGCGAAGGCATTTTACATGCCTATTTGGTGCAGGGATGGAATTCCTTGACACCTCAGGATCTGTGGACCTCACAGGATCCCCACCTACCTCGCCCTCTCTCTTTCCATTCATGGTCATTCCTTCTATTTTTCATTCACCACCTACATCTATCCACTCTTCCCCATACACCCCACCTACCTTTACAATTCAACTTCTCTTT
>NC_029777.3:66632855-66640635 GCF_000817695.3 Arachis duranensis
GGTGTGGAGCTCTGCTGTACCTCAAGTATTAATGCAATTCTATTGTCTTTTATTCAATTCTCTCTTATTCTTATTCCAAGATATTCATTCGTACCCAAGAACATGATGAATGTGATGATAAGTAACCCTCATTATCATTCTCACTTATGAACGCACGTGATTGACAACCACTTCCGTTCTACATGCAACAAGAGCTTGAATGTGTATCTCTTAGATTCCCCAACAGAATCTTCGTGGTATAAGTTAGATGGATGGCGGCATTCATGAGGATCCGGAAAGTCTAGACCTTGTCTGTGGTATTCCGAGTAGGACTCTATGATTGAATGACTGTGACGAGCTTCAAACTCCTGAAGGCTGGGCGTGATGACAAGCGCAAAAGAATCAAGGGATTCTATTCTAACCTGATTGAGAACCGACAGATGATTAGCCGTGCTGTGACAGAACATAGGAACGTTTTCACTGAGAGGATGGGATGTAGCCATTGACAACGGTGATGCCCTACATACAGCTTGCCATGGAAAGGAGGATTGAGTTGAAGCAGTGGGAGAGCAGGCGTCCTTGAGCCATACAGTATCTTCATTCGCTTATCTGAAATTCCCACCAATGAGTCTGCATGAGTACTCTATCCCTTTTATTATTTATTTTCTTATTTCTATTTTCAAAAACCCATAAACCAATTTAATCTGCCTAACTGAGATTTACAAGGTGACCATAGCTTGCTTCATACCAACAATCTCTGTGGGATCGACCCTTACTCACGTAAGGTTTATTACTTGGACGACCCAGTACACTTGCTGGTTAGTTGAACGGAGTTGTGAGCTTCTCTAACAGTGCCTGAAATTCTTTTATCACAATTTCGTCCACCAGTCTTCATGGATGACTTTTCAGTATTTGGAGACTCATTCAGCTCCTGCCTTAACCATCTAGCACTTGTTCTGAAAAGATGCCAAGAGACCAACCTAGTTTTAAACTGGGAAAAATGTCTCTTTATGGTGACTGAAGGGATTGTCCTTGGGCATAAAATTTCAAACAAAGAAATAGAGGTGGATCAAGCTAAAGTTGAAGTAATTGAAAAATTACCACCACCTACCAATGTTAAGGCAATCAGAAGCTTTCTGGGGCATGCAGGATTCTACAGAAGGTTTATAAAGGATTTTTCAAAAATTGCCAAACCTTTGAGTAATCTGTTAGCTGCTGACACTCCATTTATTTTTGATAATGAGTGTCTGCAGGAATTTGAGCCTCTGAAAGCTAAGCTGGTCACAGCACCAGTCATCTTTGCACCAGACTGGGCATTACCATTTGAACTAATGTGTGATGCCAGTGACCATGCCATTGGTGTAGTATTGGGACAAAGGCATGGTAAGCTTCTGCACGTCATTTATTATGGCAGTCGTATTCTAAATGATGCACAGAAGAATTACACAACCACAGAAAAGGAGTTACTTGCAGTGGTTTATGCCATTGACAAGTTCAAATCTTATTTAGTAGGATCAAAAGTGATTGTGTACACTGACCATGCTGCTCTTAAATATCTACTCACAAAGCAGGATTCAAAACCCAGGCTCATAAGATGGGTGTTGCTTCTGCAAGAGTTTGATATAGAAATAAGAGACAGAAAAGGGACAGAGAATCAAGTAGCTGATCACCTGTCCCGGATAGAACCAGTAGCAGGACCATCCCTCCCTCCTACTGAGATCTCTGAAACCTTTCTGGATAAGCAATTGTTTGCTATTCAGGAAGCTCCATGGCTTGCAGACAGTGCAAACTATAAGACTCAATGTTCTCCTTCTGTAACCATGGAGAGGAAGCATGAAGAGCTTCTCTCAAAACAAAGTCAAACAGAGCCCCCACAGTCAAACTCTAAGTTTGGTTTTAGGAGGCCACAACCAACCTCTAAGTTTGGTGTTGAACCCCCACATTCAAACTCTAAGTTTGGTGTTGGGAGGTTCCAACATTGCTCTGAGTATCTGTGAGGTTCCATGAGAGCCCACTGTCAAGCTACTGACATTAAAGAAGCGCTTGTTGGGAGGTAACCCAATGTTATATTTATCTATTTTCCTTTGTTATTTTATGTTTTCTATAGGTTGATAATCATGGGAAGTCATAAAATCAATTGAAAAAGCAAAAACAGAATGAAAAACAGAAAGAAAAATAGCACACCCTGGAGGAAAACCTTGCTGTCGTTTAAACGCCAGTAAGGGCAGCAAATGGGCGTTTAACGCCCAGTCTGGCACCATTCTGGGCATTTAACGCCAGAAAGGGGCACCAGGCTGGCGTTAAATGCCAGGAAAAGGCAAGCAGTTGGCGTCAAACGCCAGAAATGGGCACCAGCCCGGTGTTTAACGCCAGAATTGGCATAAAGAGCATTTTTGCTCGCCACTTGGTGCAGGGATGAATTTTCCTTGACACTTAGGGATCTGTGGACCCCACAGGATCCCCACCTACCCCACCACTCTCTCTCCTTTTTATTCTTTTGCTCAAGGACAAGCAAACCTTCTAAGTTTGGTGTGGTAAAAGCGTTGCTTTTCCATAACCATTGATGGCACCTAAGGCCAGAGAAACCTCTAGAAAGAGGAAAGGGAAGGTAGTTGCTTCCAACTCCGAGTCATAAGAGATGGAGAGATTCATCTCAAAAGCCCATCGCTAGAAAGAGGATGGAGCAAACAAGAGAGCCTACTCATGGACCTCAACAAGAGCAACCATTATCCCCCATGAAATTAGAGAGGAGCAACAAAGGCAAGGAAGAGTCATTGAGGAGCTCAAGCACTCCATAGGATCTTCAAGAAGGAGAACTAGCCGTCATCACTAAGGTGGACCCGTTCCTTAATTTCCTTGTTCTTATTATTCTGTTTTTCGATTTCTATGCTTGATGTTCTATCTATGTTTGTGTCTTCACTACATGATCATTAGTATCTTAGTATCTATGCCTTAAAGCTATGAATGTCTTATGAATCCATCACCTCTCTTAAATGAAAAATGCTTTAATCACAAAAGAACAAGAAGTACAGGATTTCGAATTCATCTTTGAAACTAGTTGAATTAGTTTGATGTGGTGACAATACTTTTTGTTTTCTGAATGAATGCTTGAACAGTGCATATGTCTTTTGAATTTGTTGTTTTAAGAATGTTAAAATTGTTGGCTCTTGAAAGAATGATGGAAAAGGAGAAATGTTATTGAGGATCTGAAAAATCATAAAAATGATTCTTGAAGCAAGAAAAAGCAGTGAAAAGCTTGCAAAAAAAAAGAGAAGAAAGAGCAAGCAGAAAAAGCCAATAGCCCTTTAAACCAAAAGGCAAGGGTAATAAAAAGGATCCAAGGCTTTGAGCATCAGTGGATAGGAGGGCCTACAGGAATAATATCCTGGCCTAAGCGGCTAAACCAAGCTGTCCCTAACCATGTGCTTGTGGCGTGAAGGTGTCAAGTGGAAACTTGAACTTGAGACTAAGCGGTTAAAGTCATGATCTAAAGAAAAAAGAGTGTGCTTAAGAACCCTGGACACCTCTAATTGGGGACTCTAACAAAGCTGAGTCACAATCTGAAAAGGTTCACCCAGTTATGTGTCTGTGGCATGGATGTATCCGGTGGTAATACTGAAAAACAGAGTACTTTGGGCCACGAGCAAGACTCATAAAGTAGCTGTGTTCAAGAATCAACATACTTAACTAGGAGAATCAATAACACTATCTGAATTCTGAGTTCCTATAGAGGCCAATCATTCTAAACTTAAAAGGATAAAGTGAGATGCCAAAACTGTTCAGAAGCAAAAAGCTTCTAGTCCCGCTCATCTAATTGGAGCTAAGTTTCATTGATATTTTGGAGTATATAGTATGTTCTCTTCTTTTTATCCTATTTGATTTTTAGTTGCTTGGGGACAAGCAACAATTTAAGTTTGGTATTGTGATGAGCGGATAATTTATATGCTTTTTGGCATTATTTTCAGTATGTTTTTAGTATATTTTAGTTAGTTTTTATTACATTTTTATTAGTTTTTAGTTAAAATTCACTTTTCTGGGCTTTACTATGAGTTTGTGTGTTTTTCTGTGATTTCAGGTAATTTCTGGCTGAAATTGAGGGACCTGAGCAAAAATCTGATTCAGAGGCTGAAAAAGGACCGCAGATGCTGTTGGATTCTGACCTCCCTGCACTCGAAGTGGATTTTCTGGAGCTACAGAAGCCCAATTGGTGCGCTCTCAATTGTGTTGGAAAGTAGACATCCTGGGCTTTTCAGCAATGTAATAGTCTATACTTTGTCCGAGATTTGATGGCCCAAACCGGCATTGCAAATCAGCTTCAGAATTCCCGGCGTTTAACGCCAGAACTGGCACAAAAATTGGAGTTAAACGCCCAAATTGGCATAAAAGCTGGCGTTTAACTCCAGAAAAAGTCTCTACACATGAAAGCTTCAATGCTCAGCCCAAGCACACACCAAGTGGACCCCGAAAGTAGATTTTTACGTCATTTACTCAATTCTGTATACCCTAGGTTACTAGTTCACTATTAATAGGATCTTTTGACATTGTATCTTGACCTCATGACACATTACACGTTTCTCATTGTATCTTCTACGGCATGAATCTCTAAACCCCATGGTTGGGGGTGAGGAGCTCTGTTGTGTCTTGATGGATTAATGCAATTACTACTGTTTTTCATTCAATCACGCTTGCTTCTATTCTAAGATATCACTTGTTCCTCAACTTGATGAATGTGATGATCCGTGACACTCATCATCATTCTCAACTATGAACGTGTGCCTGACAACCACCTCCGTTCAACCTTAGATTGAGTAGATATCTCTTGGATTCCTTTTAGATTGAGTGAATATCTCTTGGATTCCTTAATCAGAATCTTCGTAGTATAAGCTAGAATTGATGGCGGCATTCAAGAGAATCCGGAAGGTCTAAACCTTGTCTGTGGTATTCTGAGTTGGATTCAAGGATTGAATGACTATGACGAGCTTCAAACTCTGAGGGCTGGGTGTTAGTGACAGACACAAAAGAATCACTGGATTCTATTCCAACCCGATTGAGAACCGACAAATGATTAGCCGTGCTGTGACAGAGCGCGTTGAACATTTTCACTGAGAGGATGGGAGGTAGCCATTGACAACGGTGAAACCCTACATACAGCTTGCCATGGAAGGAGTCTTGCGTGCTTGAAGAAGAAGACAATAGGAAAGCAGAGATTCAGAAGATAGAGCATCTCCAAAACCTCAACCTGTTCTCCATTACTGCAAAACAAGTACTTATTTCATGTTCTTTTACTTTTCACAATTAAACCTGATAATTATTGATATCCTGACTAAGAGTTACAAGATAACCATAGCTTGCTTCAAGCCGACAATCTCCGTGGGATCGACCCTTACTCACGTAAGGTATTACTTGGACGACCCAGTGCACTTGTTGGTTAGTTGTGTGGAATTGCAAAAGTGTGATTGCAATTTCGTGCACCAGAACTCCTAGCTATTGTTCATGCTTTAGATAAATTCAGATCTTATTTGCTAGGATCAAAGATAGTGGTATACACGGATTCAAAAGGATTCCCTGTTCTTCCATCAAATGTTCTGCTTTTGCCCGGATACTTGGGTTAGACAAAGAATGAGTCAAAACCTAGACTCATACGTTGGATCTTGCTTTTGCAAGAATTTGACATTGAGATTAGGGACCAGAGTGGATCTCAAAACTTGGTTGTGGATCATTTAAGCCACCTTGAGAATTTAAAATTTGATCCATTTCTGATCAATGACTCATTCCCATTGGATAGTTTGCATGCTATGTCGGATAGCTTTTCTTGGTTTGCCCCAATGGCGAACTACTTGGTTGTGAAACTCTTCCCTCACAACTTTTCTAAACACCAAAGGGATAAGTTGAGGAGTGATTTCAAATACTACATTTGGGATGACCCTCACTTGTGGAAGAGGGGAGTGGACCAAGTAATTCGAAGATGTGTCCCGGAGTCTAAAATCCAACACATTCTTGAAGCTTGCCATTCGTCTGAATGTGGTGGTCACTTTGGCCCACAAAGGACCACAAAAAAGGTGTTGGATTGTGGATTCTGGTGGCCAACCTTATTCAAGGATGCTAACCGGTTATGTGTGTCTTGTCATCAGTGTCAGAAGTCGGGAAACACATCCCAAAGGGATGAAATGCCTCAGCAACCTATGTTGTTCTGTGAGATATTTGATGTATGGGACATTGACTTTATGGGACCGTTTCACAACTCAAGTGGGTATCTATATATTTTGTTAGCGGTTGACTACGTGTCAAAATGGGTAGAAGCAATACCTACCTGCCTTGACGACGCCAACACCGTCATTTCTTTTATTAGAAACTACATTGTATGCCGTTATGGGTCGCCACGAGCAATCATGAGCGACCAAGGATCCCACTTTTGTAACAGAAAAGTAGAGGCACTACTCAAGTGCTATGGGGTAGTGCATAAGGTTGCCACTGCTTATCATCCACAAACCAACGGCTAAGCAGAAGTGTCCAACCGGGAGATTAAGAGAATCTTGGAGAAAGTGGTCAATCCACAAAGGAAGGATTGGAGTCTCTGGTTAGGAGATGCGCTATGGGCATATAGAATGGCCTACAAGACTCCATTAGGGATGAGTCCCTTTCGGATTGTCTATGGTAAGGCATGCCACCTTCCGGTGGAGAATAAGCACAAAGCCTATTGGGCAGTAAAGCGGTGCAACATGGATTTGACCCAAGTCGAAGTAGCCAGAAAATTGCAGCTAGAGGAGCTCGAGTGTCTGAGGAACAAAGCGTATGAGAATGCCCGGATTTACAAGGAAAAGACTAAAGCATTCCATGTCTATCACATCCGGAAGAAGGACTTCCAAGAAGGTGATGAGGTTCTCCTCTACAATTTGAGGCTTCGTTTCATGCCTGGCAAGCCCGCTCTAGATGGGAAGAACCTTTCAAGGTGAAGGAGATAAAGCCCTATGGAGTGGTGGAGTTGTTTGATCCTAAAAGTGAAGCAACTTTCAAGGTGAATGGACATAGAGTGAAGAAGTACCATGGCTACAAACTCCCAAAAGAGCTAAAGGTGTTCCTATTGGCGGATGCACCTAGAGAAGGAGAAGCTTGAGCGACTGACCGTTCAACTTAAGGACGTTAAAGAAAAGTGCTTGGTGGGAGGCACCCCACCGTGGTAAGATCTTCCTTGTGTATACCATCTTGCTTTTAGCTTAGATTCTTGTGAATTCTGTAACTTCTTGATGTTGTTGATTGCTTAGGAATGCTAGTTTTATTGATCTTGTTGGATAACTAGGATATTTAGATAGATTTCATCATTTTGGTATGTGGTGCACGAAATTGTGATCAATACTTTTCACAACTCAAATAATCCCCGGTGATGAATCCAAAAACTTGGTGTTCAATACCATGGCATAAACACAACTTCGCACAACTAACCAGCAAGTGTACTGGGTTGTCCAAGTAATAAACCTTACGCGAGTAAGGGTCGATCCCACAGAGATGGTTGGTATGAAGCAAGCTATGGTCACCTTGTAAATCTTAGTCAGGCAAACTCAAATGGTTATGAATGATGAATAAAACATAAAGATAAAGATAGAGATACTTATGCAATTCATTGGTGGGAATTTCAGATAAGCGTATGGAGATGCTGTGTTCCTTCCATCTATCTGCTTTCCTACTGTCTTCATCCAATCCTTCTTACTCCTTTCCATGGCAAGCTGTATGTAGGGTTTCACCGTTGTCAGTGGCTACCTCCCATCCTCTCAGTGAAAATTTTCAACGCACCCTGTCACAGTAA
>NC_029777.3:66640986-66641727 GCF_000817695.3 Arachis duranensis
GAAGAACAAGTGATATCTTAGAACAAGAACAAGCAAAATTGAATAGAAGAACAATAGTAATTGCATTAATACTCGAGGTACAGTAGAGCTCCACACCTTAATCTATGGTGTGTAGAAACTCCACCGTTGAAAATACATAAGAACAAGGTCTAGGCATGGCCGTGAGGCCAGCCTCCCAATCGTGATCAAAAGAACTAGATGTCCAAAGATCTAATCTAAGAACTAGATGTCCAAAGATGAAAATACAATAGTAAAAGGTCCTACTTATAGAGAACTAGTAGCCTAGGGTTTACAAAGATGAGTAAATGACATAAAAATCCACTTCCGGGCCCACTTGGTGTGTGCTTGGGCTGAGCATTGAAGAATTTTCGTGCAGAGACTCTTCTTGGAGTTAAACGCCAGCTTTTATGCCAGTTTGGGCGTTTAACTCCCATCCTTGTGCCAGTTCCGGCGTTTAACGCTAGGAATTCTAATGGTGACTTTGAACGCCGGTTTGGGCCATCAAATCTTGGGCAAAGTATGAACTATCATATATTGCTGGAAAGCCCAGGATGTCTACTTTCCAACGCCGTTAAGAGCGCGCCAATTGGGCTTCTGTAGCTCCAGAAAATCCACTTCGAGTGCAGGGGGGTCAGAATCCAACAGTATCTGCAGTCCTTTTCAGCCTCTGAATCAGATTTTTGCTCAGGTCCCTCAATTTCAGCCAGAAAATACCTGAAATCACAGAAAAACACACAAACT
>NC_029777.3:66641834-66643279 GCF_000817695.3 Arachis duranensis
ATTGATTCTCCTAGTTAAGTATGATGATTCTTGAACACAGCTACTTATTGAGTCTTGGCCGTGGCCCAAAGCATTCTGTCTTCCAGTATACCACCGGATACATACATGCCACAGACACATAATTGGGTGAACCTTTTCAGATTGTAACTCAGCTTTGTTAGAGTCCCCAATTAGAGATGTCCAGGGTTCTTAAGCACACTCTTTTTGCCTTGGATCACAACTTTATTTCTCTTTTTCTCTCTGTTTTTTCTTTTTTCTCTTTTTTTTCGTTTTCTTTTTCTCCCTTTTCTCTCTTTTTTTTTTGTTGTATTCACTGCTTTTTCTTGCTTCAAGAATCATTTTTATGATTTTTCAGATCCTCAGTAACATGTCTCCTTTTTCATCATTCTTTCAAGAGCCAACATTCATGAACAACAAATTCAAAAGACATATGCACTGTTTAAGCATACATTCAGAAAACAAAAGTATTGCCACCACATCAAAACAATTAAACTGTTATAAAATTCAAAATTCATGCAATTCTTCTCTTTTTCAATTAAGAACATTTTTCATTCAAGAAAGGTGATGGATTCATAGGACATTCATAACTTTAAGGCATAGACACTAATGATCACAAGACACAAACTTAGGTAAACATAAGCATAATTTCTGAAAAATAGAGAAATAAAGAACAAGGAAATTAAAGAACGGGTCCACCTTAGTAATGGCGGCTTGTTCTTCCTCTTGAGGATCCTATGGAGTGCTTGAGCTCCTCAATGTCTCTTCCTTGTCCTTGTTGCTCCTCTCATGATTCTTTGATCCTCTCTAATTTCATGGAGGAGAATGGAATGTTCTTGGTGCTCCACCCTTAGTTGTCCCATGTGGGAACTCAATTCTCCTAGGGAGGTGTTTAGTTGCTCCCAATAGTTTTGTGGAGGAAAGTGCATCCTTTGAGGCATCTCAGGGATTTGATGATGAGAGGGGTCTCTTGTTTGCTCCGTCCTCTTCTTAGTGATGGGCTTGTCTTCATCAATGGGGATGTCTCCCTCTATGTCAATCTTCATCAATGGGGATGTCTCCCTCTATGTCAACTCCAACTGAATAACAGAGGTGACAAATGAGATGAGGAAAGGCTAACTTTGCCAAGGTAGAGGACTTGTCCGCCACCTTATAAAGTTCTTGGGATATCACCTCATGAACTTCTATTTCTTCTCCAATCATGATGCTATGAATCATGATAGCCCGGCCTATAGTAACTTCAGACCGGTTGCTAGTGGGAATGATTGAGCGTTGGATAAACTCCAACCATCCCCTAGCCATAGGCTTGAGGTCGTGCCTTCTCAGTTGAACCGGCTTCCCTCTTGAATCACTCTTCCATTGGGCACCCTCTTCACAAATGACAATGAGGACTTGGTCCAACCTTTGATCAAAGTTGACCCTTCTAGTGTAAGGATATTCATCTCCTT
>NC_029777.3:66643736-66644271 GCF_000817695.3 Arachis duranensis
TTGTGGTTCGGCCAAAGGGGGAGAAGTAGTGTTTAGGTTGTGTAAAAATGAAGGAGTGAAGATGGGTTTATATAGGGGTGGGGGGAGGGTTATGGTTCAGTTATGGGAGGGTGGGTTTGGGAGGGAAAGTGGTTTAAATTTGAATGGTGGGGTAGGTGGGGTTTTATGAAGGATGGATGTGAGTGGTGAAGAAAAAGATGGGATTTGATAGGTGAAGGGTTTTTGGGGAAGAGGTGTTGAGGTGATTGGTGAATGGGTGAAGAAGAGGAGAGTGGTGGGGTAGGTGGGGATCCTGTGGGGTCCACAGATCCTGAGGTGTCAAGGAAAAGTCATCCCTGCACCAAGTGGTGAGCAAAATTGCTCTTTGTGCCAATTCTGGCGTTAAACGCCGGGCTGGTGCTCATTTCTGGCGTTTAACGCCAAGTTCTTGCCCTTTACTGGCGTTTAACGCCAGTCTGGTGCACCTTTCTGGCGTTAAACGCCCAGAATGGTGCCAGACTGGGCGTTAAACGCCCATCTGCTAGCCTTACTGGCC
>NC_029777.3:66644349-66644579 GCF_000817695.3 Arachis duranensis
TTTTTCATTCTGTTTTTGCTTTTTCAATTGATTTTGTGACTTCTCATGATCATCAACCTACAGAAAACATAAAATAACAAAGGAAAATAGATAATATATAACATTGGGTTGCCTCCCAACAAGCGCTTCTTTAATGTCAATAGCTTGACAGAGGGCTCTCGCGGAGCCTCACAGATACTCAGAGCAATGTTGGAACCTCCCAACACCAAACTTAGAGTTTGAATGTGGGG
>NC_029777.3:66645001-66645298 GCF_000817695.3 Arachis duranensis
TCTCCAAATTCGGCCATGTTGATGGCCTTGCACTCTCCTTTTGGATTTTCTTCTGTATTGCTTGGAAGAGTACTAGGAGGACGTTCAGTAATTTTCTTGCTCAGCTGACCTACTTGTGCCTCCAAATTTCTAATGGAGGACCTTGTTTCAGTCATGAAACTTTGAGTGGTTTTGATTAGATCAGAGACCATGGTTGCTAAGTCAGAGGTGTTTTGCTTAGAACTCTCTGTCTATTGCTGAGAAGATGATGGAAAAGGCTTGCCATTGCTAAACCTGTTTCTTCCACCATTATTATTG
>NC_029777.3:66645504-66645778 GCF_000817695.3 Arachis duranensis
ACCTGGTGCATTTTGCATTCCAGACAGACTTTGAGAAATCATATTGACTTGCTGAGTCAATATTTTGTTCTGAGCTAATATAGCATTCAGAGTGTCAATCTCAAGAACTCCTTTCTTCTGATTTGTCCCATTGTTCATAGGATTTCTTTCAAAAGTGTACATGAATTGGTTATTTGCAACCATTTCAATTAGTTCTTGAGCTTCTGTAGGCGTCTTCTTTAGATGAAGAGATCCTCCAGCAGAGCTATCCAAAGACATCTTGGACAGTTCAGAC
>NC_029777.3:66646030-66647376 GCF_000817695.3 Arachis duranensis
AGAAACTAATTGAGGCTTAAGCTCAAAGTTGTTTGCTCCAATGGCAGGGATAGAGATGCTTCTCCCATAGAAGTCGGGAGTAGGTGTAGTAAAGTCACCCAGCACCTTCCTTGCATTGTTGGCATTGTTGTTGTTTTCGGCTGCCATGGGTTCTTCTTGTTTGAAGATTTTTGTTAGGTCCTCTACAGAGAGTTGTGCCTTAGCTTCTCTTAGCTTTCACTTCAAGGTCCTTTCAGGTTCAGGGTCAGCCTCAACAAGAATGCTTTTGTCTTTGCTCCTACTCATATGAAAGAGAAGAAAACAAGAAAATATGGAATCCTCTATGTCACAGTATAGAGATCCCTTGAGGTGTCAGAGGAAAAGAAAAATGGAAGGAAGAGGTAGAAAATTCGAACTTATCAAGAAAGATGGAGTTCGAATTGTACATTAAGGAATAGTGTTAGTCCATAAATAGAAGGATGTGAAAAGAAGGGAAGAAATTTTCAAAAATTAAGTAAAAGATTTTAAAAACATTTTGAAAAACACTAATTGATTTTCGAAAACCAAAGGTGGAAAAGAAATCAAGTGATTTTTGAAAAAGATTTTGAAATTAGAAAATAAAAAAGATATGATTGAAAACTATTTTGAAAAAGATGTGATTAAAAAGATGTGATTGGTTTTAAAAAGATGTGATTGAGAAGATATGATTTGAAAAACAATTTAAAAAGATTTGATTTTAAAAATTAATAACTTGGCTAACAAGAAAAGATATGATTCAAACATTAAACCTTTCTCAACAGAAAAGGCAGCATACTTGAAATGTTGAATCAAATCATTAATTGATAGCAAGTATCTTTGAAAATGGAAAGAAATTGATTTTTAAAACATATGATTGAAAAGATATGATTTGAAAAAGATTTGATTTTGAAAAATTTTGAAAACCTAAAAAAATTTTTGAATTAAAAACAGAATCTTCCCTCTTGTGCCATCCTGGCGTTAAACGCCCAGAATGGTGCACATTCTGGCATTTAACGCCCAAACTACTACCCTTTTGGGCGTTCAACGCCCAGCCAGGCACCCTGGCTGGCGTTTAAACGCCAGTTTGCCCTTCTTCACTGGGCGTTTTGAACGCCCAGCTTTTTCTATATAATTCCTCGGCTGTATATTCTGAATCTTCAATTCTCTGTATTATTGACTTGAAAAGACACAAATTAAAAATATTTTTGGATTTTTAATAATGAAGAACAATCAAAATGCAACTAAAATCAAATAAACAATGCATGCAAGACACCAAACTTAGCAGTTTGTATACTACTGACACTAACAAAATGAGAATGCATATGAGACACATAAACACTCAAGTCAAT
>NC_029777.3:66647597-66695398 GCF_000817695.3 Arachis duranensis
TTTTTGTGCTTTTTCGAAAATTAAGTGGAAAAGAAAATAAAGATATCAAAATTCTTAATGAGAATTCCAGGAATCATGCAACGTTAGTCTAAGACTCCGGTCCAGGAATTAGACATGGCTCCAATTGTTGATCACAATTTCGTCCACCATACGCACAATTGTAATCTCAACTTTTTATCACAACTTCGCACAACTAACCAGCAAGTGTACTGGGTCGTCCAAGTAATAAACCTTACGCGAGTAAGGGTCGATCCCACAGAGATTGTTGGTATGAAGCAAGCTATGGTCACCTTGTAAATCTTAGTCAGGCAAACTCAAATGGTTATGAATGATGAATAAAACATAAAGATAAAGATAGAGATACTTATGCAATTCATTGGTGGGAATTTCAGATAAGCGTATGGTGATGCTGTGTTCCTTCCGTCTCTCTGCTTTCCTACTGTCTTCATCCAATCCTTCTTACTCCTTTCCATGGCAAGCTGTATGTAGGGTTTCACCGTTGTCAGTGGCTACCTCCCATCCTCTCAGTGAAAATGTTCAACGCACCCTGTCATGGCACGGCTAATCATCTGTCGATTCTCAATCAGGTTAGAATAGAATCCAGTGATTCTTTTGCATCTGTCACTAACGCCCAGCCTTCAGGAGTTTGAAGCTCGTCACAGTCATTCAATCATTGAATCCTACTCAGAATACCACAGACAAGGTTTAGACCTTTCGGATTCTCTTGAATGCCGCCATCAATTCTAGCTTATACCACGAAGATTCCGGTTAAAGAATCTAAGAGATATCCACCCAATCTAAGGTAGAACGGAGGTGGTTGTTAGGCACACGTTCATAGGTGAGAATGATGATGAGTGTCACGGATCATCACATTCATCAAGTTGAAGAACAAGTGATATCTTAGAACAAGAACAAGCGGAATTGAACAGCAGAACAATAGTAATTGCATTAATACTTGAGGTACAGCAGAGCTCCACACCTTAATCTATGGTGTGTAGAAACTCCACCATTGAAAATACATAAGAACAAGGTCTAGGCATGGCCGTGAGGCCAGCCTCCCAATCGTGATCAAAAGAACTAGATGTCCAAAGATCTAATCTAAGAACTAGATGTCCAAAGATGAAAATACAATAGTAAAAGGTCCTACTTATAGAGAACTAGTAGCCTAGGGTTTACAAAGATGAGTAAAAGACATAAAAATCCACTTCCGGGCCCACTTGGTGCGTGCTGGGGCTGAGCAATGAAGCAATTTCGTGTAGACACTCTGCTTGGGCTGAACATTGAAGCATTTTCGTGTAGAGACTCTTCTTGGAGTTAAACGCCAGCTTTTATGCCAGTTTGGGCGTATAACTCCCATCCTTGTGCCAGTTCCGGCGTTTAACGCTGGGAATTCTGATGGTGACTTTGAACGCCGGTTTGGGCCATCAAATCTTGGGCAAAGTATGAACTATCATATATTGCTGGAAAGCCCAGGATGTCTATTTTTCAACACCGTTGAGAGCACGCCAATTGGGTCTCTGTAGCTCCAGAAAATCCACTTTGAGTGCAGGGAGCTTAGAATCCAACAGCATCTGCAGTCCTTTTTAGTCTCTGAATCAGATTTTTGCTCAGGTCCCTCAATTTCATCCAGAAAATACCTGAAATCACAGAAAAACACACAAACTCATAGTAAAGTCCAAAAAAGTGAATTTTAACTAAAAACTAATAAAAATATACTAAAAGCTAACTAGAACATACTAAAAACATACTAAAAACAATGCCAAAAAGCGTACAAATTATCCGCTAATCAGTATGGAAGAATTGTTGAAGTGGAGAGAATGATATATTTTGAATAATGTATGAATTTGAGTGTGTTCTCTTGACTACTATCTTTAACACCTGCCAAAAATGTGTTAGAATAGCTTCTTCTATGTTGTGAAAAAAAAATCCGAGAGTTTTGAAAAAATCCGCGCGCGAGCACACTGTGCGCGTGCGCGCCGGTGGTGCATTCTTACTCCTGGGCCAAAAATCCGAGAGTTGTGCCCACTTCATGTCAGGCACCCACGTGCCAGCGTGCATGCCGCCTGCGCGCACCCCTTGCAACTTGACCATCGACGCGCAAGTTGTGCCATACTTGTGCAATTCTTGTGCCATACTTGTGCCATTCTTTTGCCTAGTCTGTGCCCGCACTGACGCGTTCGCGCACTGCACGCGTCCGCGCAGGTAGCCAACCCAATCAGGCACGCGTCAGCACACTATGCACGTTCACGCGCCTGTGCCGTCTCCCAACTCTAGTACAAATGACCCAAGACTTGTGCCAACTTTGTGCTAGTCTGGTGCCAGAGGCACAGCTATACTCGCGCGTACGCGTCAATGTCACGCACGCGTCCCTCGCTCCACCTTCACCGATGCGCCAGCACAGTGTGCGCGCACGTGCCGATTGCACGAATCAGCTTTAAAGCTGCACACCCTGCTTCTCTCCCACCTCCTTTCTTATTTCCTCCTTCTTCTTTCTCCTTCACCTCTCTTCTCTTCCTTTCCTCCTTCTATACTCCACCACCACTGTCTCCGACCATTCACCGGTGACCACCACCTCTTCCGGTGGCACTACATCTCTTCCCTCTCTTTTTCATCTTCAAAAAGAAAATTCACCATGTTCTCTTACACTTCTTAAGGTTCTACTTCCTCCATATCCTATCTATAACTTTCTTTGCATCACTTCTTTTTCTAGTTAGATTTTTCTTGTTGATTTCCTTATTTTCTCTTTTAGTTACTTGATTATACCACTTGTTTTTTTTTTGCTTGTTTACTTTTTCTTCTTTTTGTTTTTCTTATGGATGTTGAACTTGAACTTTGATTACTTTGATGGATCTTATTGATTGTTTTTCATTATCTTTGTGAGTGGATGATGTTGTGTGATGATTGATACTTCATTTTGGGCTTCTAATTGGTTGAGTATCTCATAATTGCTCATTGCTTGTTAAATGCACACCAAGTGTTCGAGGAATTGGACATATGCCATCTTGGTTTATTCTAGTCATATATCTTCAATTTGGTGCTTCCTCCGCATTCACTTGCTCTCTTCTAAGTGCATTGAACACATTTTGCTTATTACTTGCTAATTAGATACTCATTGAACATGACTTGCTCTTTGTTTTGGATGCTTGAGATAATTCTTCTCATGCCATATTGCATGCTTTACTCCCTATTGCATCCCATGCCAAGTGTTGTGACCCATGCTTCTATGACTACTTTGTTGCACTCTTTCTTTTGGGCACACCTCTCACTTGCATGTTTGTTGAGTTGATCCTTTGGGTTTAACATTTTCCTTCTTTCCCCTCCTTTTTCAGGATGGCCACCAAGAAAGGCAAGGAGAAAGCTTCAACGAAACTAGCCACAAAGAGAGAACCTCCAAAGTCACGCTCTAAGGCGCACTCTTCATCAGGAGCCAAACCTCTATCTAAGAAGGCGAAGGCACCTACTCCTATCGATGACAATGAAAAGAGCAAACCGGCAAAGGATTCTTCAAGATTCCCCAACCGCTTCTGTGAACTTGTGTTCCCCGCCATGGTTGAGAGGAACTATCATGCTGAGCATCTACTTGCTCCGCCGGACAAAGTTTCTCCTTGTATTCTATCCCGCATTGAACAGTGAGGATGAGAGTTTCTTCTGAGAAAACCACAAGAGGTCAACCTCTCATGGGTGGTAGAGTTCTACACTAACTACCATCTTCCCTCTCTTCATTTGGTATACATGCACCGGAAGTAAGTCTCAGTGTCGGAAGAGGCTATTCAGCAAGTGCTTAATGTCTTACTAGTACCGAGTGATATGGATGGCTACCAAGAGGTCTTGCGTCAGTGAGAAAAATCTGGATTTGACTGGGACTCAGTCCTCTGAGTCATTGCTGAACCAAAGGCATTTTGGACCCATGGTCAACTCCGGATGAGACCCAAGTGCATTAACGCGCGTTTCCTCATTGTAGAAGCTAAAGCTTGGGCCCAGATCCTATCCCACTATGTCCTACCTAGCACCCACAAGTCGTCCTTCACGGCGGATCTCGCTTTGCTTGTTTGGTGTGTTCTCACGGGGAGACCGGTGAACATTCTGCTTCTTGTCAAGTAAGCAATGGGTCAAATCCACGACCAGGGCAATTTCCCATTTTCAGCATTGGTATCTGATTTAGTTGCTGCTGCGGGTGTTCCTTGGGAAGCCATGGATACGAAAGCTATAATTTCGGGTAAGGGCGATGTGGTCCCAAGCAGAAAATACTTACATCTTCCCATGAACAAACCAAGCCTTGACGTAGCCCCACCATCTATTATTCCTCCCACCTCATCATCACCACCACAGCAAAGATCCAACCATCAAAGGATAGAAGATCTACACCGGAAGATTGATAGATATGAGCGGCACAACCAATGCCAATACACTTACATCAAGAAGTGATGATTAGATTTTTGACGGTTTAAAATTTCACTAATGAAATCTCGTTGTAAAGTATAGTCTCTAAACCAACAATAATCCTTTCATACAAAAATTTGTTTGTCAGAAGTACAAACCCCTAAAATCTATAAACCAAAGTATTTAAACCTCGGGTCATCTCTCAAAGGACTTGCAGGATAGTGTTCTTGTTATTGGTTATGGACTTGTTTATTTTGGGGTTTTGAATGAAAAAAAAAACATGAATAGTAAATGGTAATGAAATTTTATTAACAAAATGGTCTTGGCAATGTTTGGTTGTCAAGGATCTTGATCATTATCATTAGCCACAATTATGGTAGTTGCAAGGATCAATCCCACTTAGTCATCCTTTAATCAAGTAGCAAAGGAAAGTCAAGTGAGCTATATCAATCCAAGTCCATAAATCCTAGCTTTTCACTAATTGGATTAATGAAAGCTAGAGTCAATGGCTATCAACTATCAATCACTTGGACATTAGTAACTCAAGAAATCCTAAGTTACCTTCTCAAGCCAAGAACACAAAAAATTCTACTCTAACATCCTTCCAAGCATTTAATCAAACACATGGAAGGTACAAAATAAAAGTATAGTAAATCACAACAAGAATGAATTCTAACAACAATTGAATGCAAAGAATTAACAACAATAATCAAGGAAATCACAATTATCATGAATTACCTCAAATTGCATTATTAGAAGAAAACAAAAGAACAAAAATAGATCCACAATAAAGTAAAGAATTACAAGGATTAAAGTACAAAACTAAATAGAGGAAGAAGAGATGAGTAAGAATTGATAAAGGAATAGCAAATCAAAGCATGAATTAAACCTAGATCTAAGAGGAGAGATTAATCTAAACCTAATCCTATTTCTAGAGAGAAGTGAGAGCTTCTCTCTCTAGAAACTAACTCTAAACTAACTCTAAATGATTGTGAATGATTCAATGATGGAATCCCCCTTTCCCCCTTCAATCCTTGGTTCTTTAGAGCATTTTGGCGCCAAAATTGGTTGCAACTGGGCCCCACAGCTTCCCAGAAATTGCTGGGCACATTTTCTATTTAAAAATCACGTGCGGCCTTCGGCGCGGACGCGCACAGTGCGCGTGCGCATCCATGAGTTAGTTGCAATCTGCGCGGAGGCGTATAGTGCGCGCGCGCGCCCATGGCGTTTTCCAAATCTTTGGCTTTTCATGATTTCTCCACTTTGCATGCTTTCCTCTTTACTCCTTTGATCCATTCCTAGCCCTTTTCAATCTGAGATCACTAGCAAACACGTCAAGGCACCTTATGGAATCAAGAGAGAATTAAAATTATCAAATTAGAGGCTTAGAAAGCATGTTTTTATAATTAAGCACAAATAAGGGAGAGATCACAAAATCATGCTAATTCATTGGCTAAATGTGAGAAAAGGTTAGCAAAATACTCTAAATTCAACACAAGATAAACCCTAAAAATGGGGTTTATCAAGAAGCTTCTGCATTGTGCTACCCCTAGCATGGAGGAACCCGAAATATTCATATCCACCTCTAACCCAAGTAATGGGAGCTCTGGTGAGGGGGATAGTGAAGGTTCTGGTCCCGACCATCCTTTGCACATTGTTAGTAGCACAGAGGACCGTGCTAAATTTTAAGTGTGGGGAGGTCGTTCGACCGATCTCCATGGGTAACAATCTCTTCCTTTCAATACCCATGGATTTATCTTTTGCTTAGTAGTTAGTACATTGCATGTGTACTTAGTCTTGCTTGTAAATATTCCTTGCATGGTAGTTAGTCTCTATAAAGTTGCTTGGTCAAATAATAACTTCTTCCCCAAGAAACTGTATTTTGGGGTACCCTACCAATTTTGGAAAAAATTTTTGTGTGGAAAACATGCTTCAAGAATGTATTTTGGAACATAGTGATTGAGCTAAGAACACAAGCATGTAAGTTTTGAGCCTATTGTATGGTTATATCTTCTAACCATTAATTCTCATTCTTGTGTGCATTATTCTCTCTCTATAATTGCAATGCTTGCTTTATCTGATTCTATATGTCCATTACTTGTGTATGAATGCATTTATATGATCGAGGCCATCATTTCAATAGTCACTTTTCCCAAACGGCCTTAACCCTTTCATCTACCATTGCTAACCAATTTTGAGCCTATGATAAACCCTTTTCGTTCCTAAAAAGAGCACATCAACAACGCTAAGCGAAAAACCATGAATGTCCCTAAATTTGGATCCTTGATTAGCTTAGGTGAGTTAGGATGTGTATCATTCAATTGGAAGGGTATACTTGGGAACTTGGGTAGATATAGAGGTGTATTGTAATAGTAATTGAAAATTCTAGGATTTAGGAACATACTCATGTATTGAATGATTGAATCATATGCATTAAAACTTTTGTACATGAACCCCAAGGGAATATATATATATATATGGAAAAGAAAAGAAAAGCAATGAAGGGGGACAAAAATTCCCAAGACAAAGTAATTAAAAACAATGCATAAGGGATGTGAATTGAAAAGAATGCATGAGTATGCAAAAAAAGTGAAACTCAAGGGTAGCTAGGTAATGTATTATAGTTGAATAGGTTGTTCTATGTGTCTAGTGGGATTCTAGGTTAATCAAGGACTCAAATTTTAAGCTCACTTGACTATATGCGTCCTTACCTTCACCCTAGCCACGTTACACCCCATGATAAGACCTCATGATACTTGTAAGCATGCATTAAGTAATTGTTGATTGTTAAATGAAAGACAAATCTTGGAAAGCATAATTAGGAGAGGATTGAGTGACGAACCCTATACACTTGAGCGCATAGAGCGGATACACGTCCGGTGAGGATTCGATGCTCAACTCCTTGTTTCCGGCTTTCACAAGCATTCATTCAGCAAGTTATATGCACTTCATAGTGATATTCAGTTTGGTAGGATTCATGAACTACATGTCATTTTCACCCTAGATGCTCACATGTGTTCTTGGAGGATGGATTTACCCTTGACCAAGTAGATAAACGATTTTACATTAGTTGCATGCATTCATGATAAACCCATATTTTATGATATATTTTGTGATTAGTTTGAGTGATTTATTCAATCCTTCACCCACTTATTCATATTAATTGCATGGTTTTACTTTCCCTTCCCTATTATGTGATGTATGTAAAAAACATGTTTCCTATGCTTTAAAATTAATTATTTTAATTACCTTTATTTCCATTCGATGCCATGATTAATGTGTTGAGTAGTTTCAGATCTTCTAAGGCAGGAATGACTTAAAGGATAGAAAAAGAAACATACAAAAATGGAAGAAAAGCATAAAACGAAGTTTGTGAAGAAAACTGGAGCGACGCGACCGCATGGATGACGTGGCCGCATGCCAAGCGCGAAGAAGAAGCGACGCAGCCGCATGAGCGCCTAAAGAAGAACACCTATGACGCAGCCACATGACTGACGCGACCGTGCGACAAAGAAAACTCCAATCGACGCGACCGCGTGACCCACGCGGACGCGTGACAGAGGCCACGCACCAGAAATTGCAGAAAACACTCATAGCGGATTTTGAAGCCCTTTTTGGCCCAAATCCAAGTCCAGAAGGCATAGACCAGAGGTTATGAAGTGGGGGAATGCATCCATTCAGGGGAGAATCAAACTTTTAGTTACTTTCCATGATTTAGGTTTAGTTTGGAGAAAGGTTCTCTCCTCTCTCTCTTAGGATAGGGATTTAGGACTTCTCTTAGTTTTAGGAGTGACTCTCGATCCCAGGTTCAATGTTTCTTTTTATTTACTTTCTCTTTTATTTGTCTATGAACTTTTCCATGTTACATTTGTTATTTCTATTTAATATGATTTGAGGTATTTTCAGATTTATGATTGCTTTATTCTATTTATGATGTCTTCAATTTAATTTAGAATTTTCCCTCTTGGCTTAAGTTAAATAATTGGTAACTCTTGAATTATCAAATAAAACAGTGGTTGAAATTGGCAGATCGCTCTAAAGCTAGTCTTCCCACAGGGATTGACTAGGACTTGAGGATCAAGTTAATTATTTCACTTGACTTTCCTTTGCTTTAGTAAATGTTAACTAAGTGGGATTAAAATCTGATTCTCATCACAATTGATAAGGATAGGACTTCCGGTTCTAATACCTTGCCAAAAGTTTTATTAGTTATTAATTTATCAATTCTGTAATCTATTTCTCTTGCTTGAAACCTTTTTCAACCCCAATCATTGTTTTTCCATAACCAATAATAAGAACATACCTCCCTGCAATTCCTTGAGAAGACGACCCGAGGTTTAAATACTCGGTTATCAATTATAAAGGGGTTGTTACTTGTGACAACTAAAACTTTTGTACGAAAGGATTTCTGTTAGTTTAGAAGCTATATCTACAACGCGAATATTTTTATAAATTCTTTACTAGCAAAAATCCTAACGTCAAAATGGCGCCGTTGCCGGGGAATTGCAAACATGTGCCTTATTATTGGTTATTGTAAATATTTTTCAAAAAACAATTTTCTTTTTTGTTAGTTTTTGTTTTTATTATCTCTCACTACTATGAACTCTCACCCCTTTGGCTATGAGTCTGGTTATAATTATGTTGCAGGAAGAGGAGATTATAATGACAAGATGCACCATGGTTGGAACAATCAAAGATGGGAGGAACCACAAGGATTTAATCAACCCTCATGGCAACAACTACCTCCAATGGACTATCAACAACCATTCTGTGATACATATCAAGGCAATGGCTATAGTGAGCGCTCTTTTAATTATCAACAACCTCCACCATACGCCTATGAACCCCCTCCTCAACATAACTTTGGACCACCAAACTCACAAGCCCTTTTCCGCCATTCACCTCCATATGACCCTAACCCTCAACCACCATACCAATCACCTTATGAGTCATATGAACCATATATAGAACCACCCCAATTCCAACCTAATTACTCACAAGAACCACCACTTCAATATTCACCATCTCCATATCCATCAATCCAAGAGCACTATGATCCTATTTATGAAAGCCGAGTGCATCAAGAGACAAAGGATCATTTCAAGGAAACAGTGGATCAATTTCAGGCAACCATTCATCAATTGGAGCAAGCAATAAATCAATTAGCTTCCCGACGTTCGGACACTCAAGGAACCCCCATGGCTTCATGTGGACAATCTAATGAAGAACGTAGCATGAAGGAGATACTAGAAACTTCAGTGAACAGTACGGAGCATGACTTTGTACTGGAACAAGTGGAGGAAGCCAAAATTATTGAAGAAGAAGAAGTGGTTGAAGACTTAGGAGATGCAGAACCTCCATGGGAAAGTCCAGTCATAGAACCCCCTTCCAAGACCTTTGAAATTGATGCTGAGGAGGGTGTACAACCTCCAAGGCATATCACAGTTGAAGACTTGGAAGAGGTTGATCAAGAGATGGAGATTCAAGAAGAAGGAGCACAACCTCCCATGCCCCTAGAAAGCAATGAAGAGGAGATTGAATTAAAAGAAAGCTACCAAGAGGAAGAGGTTGAAATTGAAGAAGCTTGCAAAGAGGTGGTAATTATCAGAGAAGAGCACGAGGGAGTGGAGCTTGCAATTTCATTAAAAATACCTCCCCCTAAGTTGCCATCATCCTTCACAACATTCAAGTGGGTAAAATTCATATCCCTTAGCTTTCTAATTCCACTTGAATATGGGCTACTGGAGACGGATGGTCAACTTAGAACTCTTTGTAACATTAAGAGTAAGAGGAAGATGGCCAGTGGTAAGAATTGTCCTGCAAGGTTCATCATGGTTGAAAGCTTTAAGTTTAAATGCAAAGGTTGGTGTAAAGCTCAACTGAATGGGTCTAGGAAGCTGTTTGGTGGCTGCAGTGAGAATTCAAATACTTATCACCCAGTTGGAAAAATACAGATCCCGACAAGGATGGGTTTAAAAGCAAGATTTGGGATCCTGGGATCTGCTCTGACACTTGTTACCCCGGGAGCCTAAGAATCTGTTTGAAGCTTTTTAAGGGCTTTACATGCTTAGTTTGGGACCCCGGAGGTTACTGGAGTCACAAATATTGGTGGAGATTCTTGGATGAGTTCAAGCACAAGCCACCATAACAGGGAGCTCACCAAATGTCCAACTTAAGGACTTTAACTAAAAGTGCTAGGTGGGAGACAACCCACCACGATATGATCGTTCCTTTTTCAATTTTAATTTTATTTAGTTTTGTTTGTTTTTGAATTTTATTTTATTTTATTAAACCTGGAATCATGCATAGCATTCACATTAAGCATTGCATTCTGCATTTTACAAAAAAAAAATTTCATGCGACGCGACCGCCTCATTGACGTGCCCGCGTCGCATGTGTGGGAGAGAATAATAAAATGAACAGAGAGTCAAGCAAGAGCATGGCTGGAAGCGTGCCAATGGCACAAATCGTCCCACGCGACCGTGTTGCTGACGCGTCCGCGTCACATGGGAATAATGGCCTCCCACGCGACCGCGTGACCCACGTGGCCGCGTGCCCTGATTTTTGACGTAAAAAGGGTGCACAACGAATTATTGTGCGAGAGTGGTGCTGGATTGGTGCTTAAAAGCACAAATATACCCACGCGGACGCATGGCTCACGCGTCCGCGTCATTCCCTTCTAAAGCCCACTCACGCGATCGTATGCCCCACGCGATCGCATCACCTCAAATTTGGCAAATAAAATAATTCGAACAGAGAGTTGCGCGAGCGCGTGGCTGCTCTCGCGCCAGTAGCATAAAATGTGTCACGCGATTGCATGACCGATGCAACCACGTCGATTAACTTCAAACGCTAGTCACGTGACCGCGTGCCCCACGCGGCCGCGTCGCTTGCGCCGCACAGCTCAATCCTAATTTGCCAAATATCTTATCTTTTCTTCCCCCAATCCTAATTTTTCCCTCCCTCCTCTCTTACTCACTTATTTCCCTTCTCATTCTTCTTATCTTTCATTTTATTTATTTGCATATTTCATTAATTGAATTTTAATTTAGTGCATATTTTTCTTTTCTTTTCTAAATTTTTTATTTTTCCTTTAGTGTTGATTTTCTTATTTAACTGTTACATCTTTTCTGGTATAACTTTTAGTGACTTGTTTTACAATGTTGGGTGATGTTATTTTTCTGTCAATGTCAATCTTTTATGATACCTGTATTCCTTTTGCATTGACATGAACTTACATTGTATTTCGTTACCCACTCTCTTCCCCATTGTTGTACCTTTTGTACCACTGGCATGCCATGGCTTCTATCATTTTCTCACGTATATGTTGAAGCTTCCATGTAAATGAGACCCTTATCATTTGGCATTAACCCATCCATACTTCATTTGTTTTCTTATCCTTATTTCTGAGTTACTTTTCTTCCCTTTTTCTTTCAGGATGGCCACCCGGAGGGAAACCGGAAGACGTTTACATGGGAAGACAAGACAAGTCCATTTGCACAATCTTTGGAGAGAAGCCTCAGTTGGAACAACCCCGCCCATCTGTACATCTCAGCATGCACCGAGGACGGTGCAACCTTTAAGTGTGGGGATGTCGATACCGATCTCTACAGGTTAGTTAGTCCTTTCTCAACACCAATTTTTGTTTTTCATTGTTGCATTTGCATGTTTGTTTCTTTTTGTGCATATTTTACCACTTGGTTAAAGTAATATTTTCTTTTTCAAGAAATTTTTATAGTATTTCACTAATGTGAATAAATTTTTTTGAAAAACTTGTTTGAAGAAATAGTATTTTAGAACATAGTTTAGAGCTCGAACACACAAAACCTGTGAGATTTTGAGCCTATTTGATTGGTTGCATTTTATCAACCAATATTTTATTTTTGGTGTGTGTTTCTCTCTCTAAAATTGTGATCTTTGTCTTGCTTAATTCTATATTTCCATTATTTGATGTATGCATGCACTTATATGATTGAGGCCTTATTTCACTGAGCTTACATACCCTTATGGCCTTACCTTTTATTATCCTTTGCAAACCCATGTTGAGCCTATTTTACCCCTTGTTCTTTACTTTAGCTCATCACTAACTCTAAGCGGAAAACAATAATATCCCTAATTTAAATCCTTGATTAGCTTAGACTAGTGAGAATGCTCATGAATTAAGTGTGGGGAAAAGTGGGTTTGGGAATTGAGTATGTTAGACTTTGTGTGAAAATATGAAAAATATTAAGAACATGTTTATGCATTCAAAACCTTAATCATATGCATTGAGAAGAATAAAATAAAAAAAAGAGCAAGTAATAAAAGGGGACAAAATGCCCCAAAATAAATAGTGAAATCAATGCATATGAGCTGTACTCAAAACTTGGAATGCATAAATATGTAGTAAACACAGTTAATGGGAAATTAGATTTTGTATTTTAATTAAATGGATTGTCTTAAGTTAGGTGGGAAGCTTATGTTAATTAAGGATTCAAATTTTAGTCCACTTGGCCAAATACAATCCTACCTTGACCCTAACCCTATTACAACTCTTAAAAGACCTCTTGATTTGTGTATTGGTGCATTGAATTTTTGTTGATTGTTAGATGAAGAGCAAGCTATAGAAAGAAAGATTAGTAGAGAATTGAGAGAATTTACCCTAGACACTTGAGAGTTAGAGTGATATATACTACCAGTAAGGGTTCAACGCTTAATTCTATATTCCCTGCTTTCATGAGCCATCTTCTTCTTGCGAGTTATTTGTATTGTATTTTATGATTTGAATTAGTGAAAACCAGTTCATATTTATTCTTGAAAGATTTATTTACTTTTTCACCAAGTAGGTAGAATCATTTTAGCATGTAATTGCATTCACATTCAAAGGTTGCATTGCATGAGTCTTGCATTTCCCTACTCATTTATTTGGTCTCCTTGGATTTAGCATGAGGACATGCTATTGTTTAAGTGTGGGGAGGTTGATAAACCCATATTTTATGATATATTTTGTGCTTAGTTTGAGAGATTTATTCAATCCTTCACCTACTTATTCATATTAATTGCATGGTTTTACTTTCCCTTCCCTATTATGTAATGTATGTAAAAAACATGTTTCCTATGCTTTAAAATTAATTATTTTAATTACCTTTATTTCCATTCGATTCCATGATTAGTGTGTTGAGTAGTTTCAGATCTTCTAAGGCAGGAATAACTTAAAGGATGGAAAAGGAAACATACAAAAATGGAAGGAAAGCATAAAATGGAGTTTGTAAAGAAACTGGAGCGACGCGACCGCATGGACGACGCGGCCGCATGCCAAGCGCGAAGAAGAAGCGACACGGCCGCATGACTGACGTGACCGCTCGCCTAAAGAAGAACACCTATGACGTGGCCGCATGACTGTCACGACCGTGCGACAAAGAAAACTCCAATCGACGCGACCGCGTGACCCACGCGGACGCGTGACAGAGGCCACGCACCAGAAATTGCAGAAAACGCTCATAGCGGATTCCTTTTTGGCCCAAATCCAAGTCCAGAAGGCATAGACCAGAGGTTATGAAGTGGGGGAATGCATCCATTCAGGGGAGAATCGAACTTTTAGTTACTTTCCATGATTTAGGTTTAGTTTGGAGAGAGGTTCTCTCCTCTCTCTCTTAGGATAGGGATTTAGGACTTCTCTTAGTTTTAAGAGTGACTCTCGATCCCAGGTTCAATGTTTCTTTTTATTTACTTTCTCTTTTATTTGTCTATGAACTTTTCCATGTTACATTTGACATTTCTATTTAATATAATTTGAGGTATTTTCAGATTTATGATTGCTTTATTCTATTTATGATGTCTTCAATTTAATTTAGAATTTTTCCTCTTGGCTTGAGTTAAATAATTGGTAACTCTTGAATTATCAAATAAAACAGTGGTTGAAATTGGCAGATCGCTCTAAAGCTAGTCTTCCCACAGGGATTGACTAGGACTTGAGGATCAAATTAATTATTTCACTTGACTTTCCTTTGCTTTAGTAAAGGTTAACTAAGTGGGATTAAAATCCAATTCTCATCACAATTGATAAGGATAGGACTTCCGGTTCTAATACCTTGCCAAAAGTTTTATTAGTTATTAATTTATCAATTTTGTAATCTATTTCTCTTGCTTGAAACCTTTTTCAACCCCAAACATTATTTTTCCATAACCAATAATAAGAACATACCTCCCTGCAATTCCTTGAGAAAACGACCCGAGGTTTAAATACTCGGTTATCAATTATAAAGGGGTTGTTACTTGTGACAACCAAAAATTTTGTACGAAGAGATTTCTGTTAGTTTAGAAGCTATATCTACAACACGAATATTTTTATAAATTCTTTACTAGCAAAAATCTTAACATCAATTCGCTTAGGTAGTTTGCATTTCATAAACCCTTTCTCTTCATGATCTTCGGTCTTCTTTTTATTTTAAGCATGAGGACATGCTTGGTTTAAGTGTGGGGTGATTTGATAAACCCCAATTTTGTGGTTTATCTTGTGCTTAATTTTGAGGTTTTTGTCAATATTTCTCGCACTTATTCACAAGAAATGCATGGTTTTGTGTTCACTTCCTAATATTGCTCCATGATGGAAAACATGCTTATTTTGCCATAAATTGCTATATTTTGATCCTCTTTATTGCCATTCAATGTCGTGACGTATTTGTTGAGTGATTTGAGAATTAATAGGGTAAGAATGGCCTAGAAGAGTGAAAGAAATCATGCACAAGAGGAAGGAACATGAAGATTTGGATTTTGGAAACTTCAGCACCGACACGCACACGTACTTGGCGCGCACGCGTGGATCACAAAAGCAATTGGCACGCGCGCACGCATGGTGCACACGTGCGGGAAGCTGCACATGACCTCATTAAAGGAAATCGTGCCTGGCGATTTCTGAGGCTCATGAGGCCCAATTTCAAGCTGTTTCTGCATGGAAAAAGACCCAAGGATGCTAGGGAGAATGGGGGATCAATCATTTTACACGAAGACACATTTTCTAGTTTTTGGTTCTTTGTTCTTCTAGAGAGAGAAACCCTTGTTCTTTTCTAGATCTAGCTTTAATTTGATCTTCCCTTGTTAAATTCTGAATTGGATCTTGTTAATTACTAGTTTTGATTGTTTAATTTGAATCTCTTAGTATAATTTTGCTTAGATCTTGTGTTAGTTTTATGGATTCTTGTCAATTGTCACTTTATACCCATTGCATGAATGTTGTGAATCTTGACTTGTTGATGTTACATTGATGATTTCTATGATTAATTGTGTTGCTTGAGTGATTGTAAGTTGATATTTGTTAGTGGGTATTTGTTAATTTCAATTCATTTGCAAATTGAACATGTCTTTTGTTAATTCTTACCATGTGTTTGATGAATTGTTTACCTTGATTATAAAGTAGTTCTTTTTACTCTTGGCTTAGACAAAGGAAATTGGGTAAACTTGAGTCATTGGGTCTAATGGATTTGATGATTTGGGAACCCTTAGTGGTCAATTTGATAGTTGATGAGTGGATAATTTATACACTTTTTGGCATTGTTTTCATATAGTTTTTAGTATGTTTTAGTTAGTTTTTAGTATATTTTTATTAGTTTTTAAGCAAAATTTACATTTCTGGACTTTACTATGAGTTTGTGTATTTTTCTGTGATTTCAGGTATTTTCTGGCTGAAATTGAGGGACCTGAGCAAAAATCTGATTCAGAGGTTGACAAAGGACTGCTGATGCTATTGAATTCTGACCTCCCTACACTCAAAATGGAATTTTTGGAAAGTAGACATCCAGGGCTTTCCAGAAATGTATAATAGTCCATACTTTTCCCGAGTTTAGACGACGCAAACTGGCTTTTAACGCCAGCTTTCTGCCCTATTCTGGCGTTAAACGCCAAAAACAAGTTGCAAACTAGAGTCAAATTCCAGAAACAAGTTACAAACTGGCGTTTAACTCCAAGGAAGACCTCTACATGTGAAAGCTTCAATGCTCAGCCCAAGCACACACCAAGTGGGCCTGAAAGTGGATTTCTGCATCATTTACTTATTTCTGTAAACCCTAGTAACTAATTTAGTATAAATAGAACTTTTTACTATTATATTCAGGGTCTTTGACCAGATCTTTGATCAGTTTTATGCTATCTTAGACTTTTTTGGGGGCTGGCCATTCGGCCATGCCTGGACCATTATCACTTATGTATTTTCAATGGTGGAGTTTCTACACACCATAGATTAAGGTGTGGAACTCTGCTGTTCCTCGAGTATTAATGCAAAGTACTATTGTTCTTCTATTCAATTCTTGCTTATTCTTATTCTAAGATATCCATTCGCACACAAGAACATGATGAATGTGATGAATATATGACACTCATCACCATTCTCACTTATGAACGCGTGATTGACAACCACTTCCGTTCTACATGCAAACAAGCTTGAATGTATATCTCTTGGGTTTCTAATCAACGATTCACATCGATTCCCCTCTGACAATGGGGCATCTGAATCCGAGATTAGAATCTTCGTGGTATAGGCTAGAATCCATTGGTAGTATTTCTGAGATCCGGAAAGTCTAAACCTTGTCTGTGATATTCCAAATAAGATCTGGGAAGGGATGACTATGACGAGCTTCAAAACACGATTGTAGGGCGTGGTGACAGATGCAAAAGGATAGTAAATCCTATTCCTACACGATCGAGAACCAACAGCTGATTAGCCATGCGAAAAACCGTAGAGGACCATTTTCACTGAGAGGACAGGAAGTAGCCATTGACAACTGTGACGCCCAACATACAGCTTGCCATAGAAAGGAGTATGAAAGATTGGATGAAGGCAGTAGGAAAGCAGAGATTCAGAAGGAACAACGCATCTCCATACGCTTATCTAAAATTCCCACCAATGACTTACATAAGTATCTCTATCTTTATTTTACATTTTATTTATCTTTTAATTATCAAAACTTTATAACCATTTGAATTTTCCTGACTGAGATTTACAAGATGACCATAGCTTGCTTCAAGCCGACAATCTCCGTAGGATCGATTCTTACTCACGTAAGGTTTATTACTTGGATGACCCAGTGCACTTGCTGGTTAGTTGTGCGAAGTTGTGAAAAAGAGTGATATTACAATTGTGCGTACCAAGTTGTTGGCGCCATTGAGATCACAATTTCATGCACCAAGTTTTTGGCACCGTTGTTGGGGATTGTTCGAGTTTGGACAACTGACGGTTCATCTTATTGCTCAGATTAGGTAATTTTTTTCTTGTTTCACTTTTTATTTTATTTTCAAAAAGTTTTCAAAAAAATTTTTCTTTTTTTTTTTGTTCTTTTCAAAATAATTTTCAAAAAAAATACAAAAAAATTATAAAATCATAAAACAAAAAAATATTTTGTGTTTCTTGTTTGAATCTAGTGTCAATTTTTAAGTTTGGTGTCAATTGCATGTTTTTAAAATTTGTGCATTTTTCGAAAAATTCATGCATCGCATTCTTCATGATCTTCAAATTGTTCTTGACAAGTCTTCTTGTTTGATCTTCATATTTTCTTATTTTGTGTCTTTTGTTGTTTTTCATATGCATTCTTGAATTCTTAAAGTCTAAACATTAAAAATTTCTAAGTTTGGTGTCTTGCATGTTTTTCTTTTCTTGAAAATTTTTCAAAAATAAGTTCTTGATGTTCATTAGGATCTTCAAAGTGTTCTTGGTGTTCATCTTGACATTCATAGTGTTCTTACATGCATCATGTGTTTTGATTCATAATTTTTATGTTTTGAGTCATTTAGTTGTTTTTCTCTCTCCTCATTAAAAATTCAAAAATAAAAAAAAAATCTTTTCCTTATTCCTCTCATAAATTTCGAAATCTTTGGGTTGACTTAGTCAAAAATTTTTAAAATAAGTTGTTTCTTGTTAGTCAAGTCAAGATTTCATTTTTAAAAATCTTATCTTTTCAAATCTTTTTCAAAAATCAAATCTTTTTTCAATTTTTTCTCTTTTTCTAATATTTTCGAAAATTTTAAAATTGATTTTCAAAATCTTTTCTATAATTTCATTTCAAAATTTCAAAAACTTTACTAACAATTAATGTGATTGATTCAAAAATTTGAAGTTTGTTACTTTCTTGTTAAGAAAGGATCAATCTTTAAATTCTAGAATCATATCTTTTGGTTTCTTGTTAGTCAAGTAATCAATTTTAATTTTAAAAATCAAATCTTTTTAATTTACTTTTCAACTCTTTTTTCAAAATAAATTTCAAATCATATCTTTTTCAAAATGAATTTCAAAAGTCTTTTCTAACTTCCTATCTTTTCAAAATTGATTTTCAAATCTTTTTCAACTAATTAATTGACTTTTTTGTTTGTTTCACTACTTCTTATCTTTTTCAAAACCACCAAACTACTTTTCTCTCTCTAATTTTCGAAAATTCTTCACCCTTTTTCAAAATTCTTTTAATTAACTACTTTTTATTTTATTCCTTTTCTTAATTTTCGAATTTCCCTCTCTCTCTTTCTATTTATTTTATTTATTTACTAACACTTCTCTTCTCAAAATTCGAACCCCTCCCCTCTCTGTGTTTGAATTTTTCTTCTTCTTCCTTCATTCTTATTCTTCTACTTACATAAAGGAATCTCTATACTGTGACATAGAGGATTTCTCTTCTTTTCTGTTCTCTTCTTTTTCACATGAGCAGGAGCAAGGATAAGAACATTCTTGTTGAAGCTGATTCAGAACCTGAAAGGACTCTGAAGAGGAAGCTAAAAGAAGTTAAAACACAACACTCTGAAGAGGACTTTTCTGAAATTTACGAAAAAGAAGTAGAGATGGCCGAAACCAATAACAATGGTGGAGGTGCAAGGAAGATGCTTGGTGACTTTACTGCACCAAATTCCAACTTTCATGGAAGAAGCATCTCAATCCCTGCCATTGGAGCAAACAATTTTGAGCTAAAGCCTCAATTAGTTTCTCTAATGCAACAGAATTGCAAGTTTCATGGACTTCCATCAGAAGATCCTTTTCAGTTCTTAATTGAATTCTTGCAGATCAGTGATACTGTTAAGACCAATGGAGTTGATCCTAAGGTCTATAAGCTTATGCTTTTTCCTTTTGCTGTAAGAGACAGAGCTAGAACATGGTTGGACTCTCAACCTAAAGATAGCCTGAACTCTTGGGATAAGCTGGTCACGACTTTCTTAGCCAAGTTCTTTCCTCCTCAAAAGCTGAGCAAGCTTAGAGTGGATGTTCAAACCTTTAGACAGAAAGAAGGTGAATTCTTCTATGAAGCTTGGGAGAGATACAAGCAACTGACCAAAAAGTGTCCTTCTGACATGCTTTCAGAATGGACCATCCTGGATATATTCTATGATGGTCTATCTGAATTGTCTAAGATGTCATTGGACCATTCTGCAAGTGGATCTATTCACCTGAAGAAAATGCTTGCAGAAGCTCAGGAACTCATTGACATGGTTGCAAATAACCAGTTCATGTATACCTCTGAAAGGAATCCTGTGAATAATGGAACGTCTCAGAGAAAGGGAGTTCTTGAAATTGATGCTCTGAATGCCATATTGGCTCAGAACAAAATGTTGACTCAGCAAGTCAACATGATTTCTCAGAGTCTAAATTGATTGCAAAATGCATCCAACAGTACTAAAGAAGCATCTTCTGAAGAAGAAGCTTATGATCCTGAGAACCCTACAATGGCAGAGGTGAATTACATGGGTGAAGCCTATGGAAACACCTATAATCCCTCATGAAAAAATCATCCAAATTTCTCATGGAAGGATCAACAAAAGCCCCAACAAGGCTTTAATAATTGTGGAAGAAACAGGTTTAGCAATAGCAAGCCTTTTCCATCATCTTCTCAGCAACAGACAGAGAATTCTGAGCAGAGCCCCTCTAGCTTAGCAAATATAGTCTCTGATCTATCTAAGGCCACTCTAAGTTTCATGAATGAAACAAGATCCTCCATTAGAAATTTGGAGGCACAAGGTGGCCAGCTGAGTAAAAAAGTCACTGAAACTCCTCCTAGTACTCTCCCAAGCAATACAGAAGAGAACCCAAAAAGAGAGTGCAAGGCCATAACCTTACTTGGTGTGACTGAATGCACAGAAGAGGAGGAGGACGTGAATCCCAGTGAGGAAGACCTCTTGGGACGTCCTCTGGACAAAAAGGAGTTCCCAATTGAGAAACCTAAGGAATCTGAGGCTCGTCTAGAGACCATAGAGATCCCATTGAACCTCTTTTTACCATTCATGAGCTCTAATGATTATTCATCTTCTGAAGAAGATGAAGACATTATTGAAGGGCAAGTTACCCAGTATTTAGGAGCAATCATGAAGCTAAATGCCAAGCTATTTGGTAATGAGACTTGGGAGGATGAACTTCCATTGCTCATTAGTGAACTGAATACCTGGGTTCAGCATACTTTACCTCAAAAGAAACAAGATCCTGGTAAATTCTTAATACCATATACCATAGGCACCATGACCTTTGAGAAGGCTCTGTGTGACCTTGGGCCGGGTATTAACCTCATGCCACTCTCTGTAATAGAGAAACTGGGAATCTTTGAGGTACAGGCTGCCAAATTCTCATTAGAGATGGCAGACAAATCCATGAAAAAGGCTTATGGACAGGTAGAGGACGTGCTAGTAAAGGTCAAAGGCCTTTACATCCCTGCTGATTTCATAATCCTAGACACTGGGAAGGATGAGGATGAATCCATCATCCTTGGAAGACCCTTCCTAGCCGCAACAAAAACTGTGATTGATGTGGACAAAGGAGAGTTGATCCTTCAATTGAATGAGGACTACCTTGTGTTTAAAACTCAAGGATCTCCCTCTGTAACCATAGAGAGGAAGCATGAAAAGCTTCTCTCAATACAGAGTCAAACAAAGCTCCCATACTCAAACTCTAAGTTTGGTGTTGAACCCCCACATTCAAACTCTAAGTTTGGTGTTGGGAGGTCCCAACAATGTTCTGAACATCTGTGAAGCTCCATGAGAGCTCACTGTCAAGCTATTGACATTAAAGAAGCACTTATTGGGAGCAACCCAATTTTATTTATCTATGTTATTTTCTTTTTTAGATTGATGATCATGTGGAGTCACAAAAATAAATGCAAAAATTAAAGAAAAATAAAAAATAGCACACCCTAGAGGAGGAACTTACTGGCGTTCAAACGCCAGTAAGGGTAGCAGAATGGGCGTTTAACGCCCAGTCTAGCACATTTCTGGGCATTAAACGCCAGAAACAAGCACCAGACTGGCGTTAAATGCGAGAAAGAAGAAATAATATGGCGTTAAACGCCAGAAACAAGTTGCAACCTGACGTTTAACGCCAGGAAAGGAATAAAAGCTGGCGTTTAACGCTAGAAACAAGCAGCAGTCTGGCGTTATACACCAGGATTGCACTGTAAGGGCGTTTACACGCCTAATAGGAGCAGGGATGATAAATCCTTGACCCCTCAGGATCTGTGGACCCCACAGGATCCCCACCTACCCCATCTCTCTCTCTCTCTCACTCACCAATCAAATCATACCCTCTTCCCTATATTCTCTTCACCAATCACCTCCATAACTCTTCCCCAAATACCCCACCCACCTCACTTTCAAAATTCAAAAACCTTTCCCTCCCAAACCCAACCCTAATGACCGAAACCCAACCCTCCTCTCACTCCTATATAAACCCCTCACTACTCCTTCATATTCACACAATACAAACACCTTTCCCCCCTCTTGGCCGAACCACTTCTTCCTCCATCTCCTCCATTTTTCTTCTTCTTCCCCTTCTTTATTTCTTTTTTTCCTCGAGGATGAGCAAATCTTTTAAGTTTGGTGTGGTAAAAGCATTGCTTTTTGTTTTTCCATAACCATTTATGGCACCTAAGGCCAGAGAAACCTCTTGAAAGAGGAAAGGGAAGGCAAAAGCTTCCACCTCTGAGTCATGGGAGATGGAGAGATTCATCTCAAATGTCCATCAAGACCACCTCTATAAAGTTGTGTCCAAGAAGAAGGTGATCCCTGATGTCCCTTTCATGCTCAAGAAAAATGAGTATCCAGAGATCTGACATGAGATCCGAAGAAGAGGTTGGGAAGTTCTCACTAACCCCATTCAACAAGTCGGTATCTTAATGGTTCAAGAGTTCTATGCCAATGCATAGATCACTATGAACCATGATCAAAGTATGAACCCAAATCCAAAGAATTGGCTTACAATGGTTCGGGGGAAATACTTAGATTTTAGTCCAGAAAATGTAAGGTTGGCATTCCACTTGCCAATAATGCAAGAAAACGCATGCCCCTACACTAGAAGGGTCAACTTTGATCAAAGGTTGGACCAAGTCCTCATGGACATATGTGTGGAAGGAGCTCAATGGAAAAGAGACTCAAGAGGCAATCCAGTTCAATTGAGAAGACCGGATCTTAAGCCTGTGGCTAGAGGATGGTTGGAGTTCATCCAACGCTCCATCATTCCTACTAGCAACCGATCTGAAGTGACTATGGATCGGGCCATCATGATCCATAGTATCATGATTGGGAAGGAAGTGGAAGTTTATGAGATCATACCTCTAGAACTTTACAAGGTGGCTGACAAGTCATCCACTTTGGCAAGGTTAGCCTTTCCTCATCTCATTTGTCACCTATGCAATTTGGCTGGGATAAACATAGAAGGAGACATCCTCATTGAAGAGGACAAGCCCATCACTAAGAAAAGGATGGAGCAAACAAGAGAGCTCATTCATGGACCTCAACAAGAGCATGAGGAAAATCCTCATCAAGAAATCCCTGAGATGCCTCAATGGATGCAATTTCCTCCACATAACTATTGGGAGCAACTCAACACCTCCTTGGAAGGCTGGAGTTACAATATGGACCAACTAAGGGTGGAGCACCAAGAGCACTCCATCATTCTCCATGAGATTAGAGAAGATCAAAGAGCTATGTGGGAGGAGCAACAAAGGCAAGGAAGAGACATAGAGGAGCTCAAGAGCACCATTGGTTCTTCAAGAGGAAGACACCACCCTCACTAAGGCGGACTCATTCCTTAATCTCCTTGTCTAATTATTTTTGTTTTCGGTTTTTATGCTTATTGTGTCATCTATGTTTGTGTCTTCATTACATGATCATTAGTGTCTAGTGTCTATATCTTGAAGCTATGAATAATTCCATGAATCCTTCACCTCTCTTAAATGAAAAATGTGCTTAATTACAAAAGAACAAGAAGTACTTGGATTTCAAATTTTATCTTGAAATTAGTTTAATTATTTTGATGTGGTGACAATACTTTTTGTTTTCTGAATGAATGCTTGAACAGTGCATATTTTTTATCTTATTGTTTATGAATGTTAAAATTGTTGGCTCTTGAAAGAATGATGAACAAAGAGAAATGTTATTGATAATTTGAAAAATCATGAAATTGATTCTTGAAGCAAGAAAAAGCAGTGAATAAGAGAGCTTGCGAAAAAAAGTGGCAAAAATTAAAAGAAAAAGAAAGAAAAAGAAAAAGCAAGCAGAAAAAGCCAATAGCCCTTCAAACCAAAAGGCAAGGGTAAAAAAGATCCAAGGCTTTGAGCATTAATGGATAGGAGGGCCCAAGGAAATAAAATCTAGGCCTAAGCGGCTAAATCAAGCTGTCCCTAACCATGTGCTTGTGTCATGAAGGTCCAAGTGAAAAGCTTGAGACTGAGTGGTTAAAGTTGTGATCCAAAGCAAAAAGAGTGTGCTTAAGAACTCTGGACACCTCTAACTGGGGACTTTAGCAAAGCTGAGTCACAATCTGAAAAGATTCACCCAGTTATGTGTTTGTGGCATTTATGTATCCGGTGGTAATACTGGAAAACAAAGTGCTTAGGGCCACGGCCAAGACTCATAAAGTAGCTGTGTTCAAGAATCAACATACTGAACTAGGAGAATCAATAACACTATCTAAAATTCTAGGTTCCTATAGATGCCAATCATTCTGAATTTCAAAGGATAAAGTGAGATGCCAAAACTGTACAGAAGCAACAAGCTACTAACCCCGCTCATCTAATTGGGACTAAGTTTCGTTGATATTGTGGGATTCCTTGTATATTCTCTTCTTTTTATCCTATTCTATTTTCAGTTGCTTGGGGACAAGCAACAATTTAAGTTTGGTGTTGTAATGAGCGGATAATTTATACGCTTTTTGGCATTGTTTTCATATAGTTTTAGTATGTTTTAGTTAGTTTTTAGTATATTTTTATTATTTTTTAATCAAAATTCACATTTCTGGACTTTACTATGAGTTTGTGTGTTTTTCTATGATTTCAGGTATTTTCTGGCTGAAATTGAGGGACCTGAGCAAAAATCTAATTCAGAGGCTGACCAAGGACTGCTGATGCTGTTGGATTCTAACCTCCCTGGACTCGAAATGGAATTTTTGGAGCTACAGAAATCCAAATGGCACTTTCTCAAATGCGTTGGAAAGTAGACATCCAGTGCTTTCCAGCAATGTATAATAGTCCATACTTTGCCCGAGTTTAGAGGACGCAAAATGGCGTTTAACGCCAGCTTTCTGCCCTATTATGGCGTTAAACGCCAGAAACAAGTTGCAAACTAGAGTCAATCGCCAGAAACAAGTTACAAACTGGCGTTTAACTCCAAGGAAGACCTCTACACGTGAAAGCTTCAATGCTCAGCCCAAGCACACACCAAGTGGGCCCGGAAGTAGATTTCTACATCATTTACTTATTTTTGTAAACCCTAGTAACTAGTTTAGTATAAATAGAACTTTTTACTATTGTATTCAGGGTCTTTGACCAGATCTTTGATCAGCTTTATGCTATATTAGACTTTTATGGGGGCTGGCCATTCGGCCATGCCTGGACCATTATTACTTATGTATTTTCAACGGTGGAGTTTCTACACACCATAGATTAAGGTGTGGAGCTCTGCTGTTCCTCGAGTATTAATGCAAAGTACTATTGTTCTTCTATTCAATTCATGCTTATTCTTATTCTAAGATATCCATTCACACACAAGAACATGATGAATGTGATGATTATGTGACACTCATCACCATTCTCACTTATGAACGCGTGATTGACAACCACTTCCGTCTACATGCAAACAAGCTTTAATGTATATCTCTTGGGTTTCTAATCAACAATTCACATCGGCTCCCTTTGACAATGGGGCATCTAAATCCGAGATTAGAATCTTCGTGGTATAGGCTAGAATCCATTGGCAGCATTCCTGAGATCCGGAAAGTCTAAGCCTTGTCTGTGGTATTCCGAGTAGGATCTGAGAAGGGATGACTATGACGAGCTTCAAACTCGCGACTGTAGGGCGTGGTGACAGACACAAAAGGATAGTAAATCCTGTTCCTACACGATCGAGAACCAACAGTTGATTAGCCATGCGGGAAACCATAGAGGACCATTTTCACTGAGAGGATAGGAAGTAGCCATTGACATCGGTAACGCCCAACATACAGCTTGCCATGGAAAGGAGTATGAAGGATTGGATGAAGGCAGTAGGAAAGCAGAGATTCAGAAGGAACAACGCATCTCCATACGTTTATCTGAAATTCCCACCAATGACTTACATAAGTATCTCTATCTTTATTTTACGTTTTATTTATCTTTTAATTATCAAAACTTTATAACCATTTGAATCCGCCTGACTGAGATTTACAAGATGACCATAGCTTGCTTCAAGCCGACAATCTTCGTGGGATCGACCCTTACTCACGTAAGGTTTATTACTTGGACGACCCAGTGCACTTGCTGGTTAGTTGTGCAAAGTTATGAAAAAGAGTGATATTACAATTGTGCGTACCAAGTTGTTGGCGCCATTGAGATCACAATTTCGTGCACCAATAGCCATTGACACTAGCCTACTACTAGGATAATTAGTAGTGAGGTTAGACCTTATGGGTTGATGTTGACCAAACCATTTGATGTACTTCAAGTATAGAAGTAGAGTTAGTGGATTTGGCTCCTCATAATTGTCAAGATATGATTATTAGACAAGGATAGTGACCCCAATTCACATGTCTAGCTAAGAGTTGCTTTTATCATTCTTATTTAGAATCCCAAAAATCTTTATTTCCTTGCCTTAGTTATAGTTATTGTTTAGTAGAGAGTAGAATTAAATTGAATGTTGTCTTCTTAGTTTGGAATTGCTCACATCTTGCTTAGTTATTTGAATTGGTTCCTTGCACTTTAAGATTACTTGTTTGCTAAGATTCCTAGTTTACTTTCTTGCTCATGACTTACAACCTCGGATTTCTAACCAATGTTGAAGCACATGTTTGCCCATTCCTTGTGAGACGACCCGAGGTTTGAATACTTCGGTTACTTTATTGGGGTTGAACTTGTGACAACCAATTCCTTTCTAAATTTGATCCTCGAGGATTGTTGTTGGTAGAACTATACTTGCAATGCAACTTCATTGAGAAATTCTCTTCCGACGCAATTTCATGTGATCAGATAGCGAGAAGTATTACGACAACTTTAAATATTTAATAATAAAATAGGAGCTTTTGACTCAAAACTGTACCCCTGTTTTCTTTTAAAATAAAACGGAAATACTTTTTAATTGATAACAAACAAGCATATACATATATATAAAACTTCTTACTCAAGCAACTTACAAATATTACATATATACGTGTTATTGTAGTCACGACTCCTATCCTTCTTACACGAATATAATAATAAAGGCGAGGGAAAATCTATTACATATGTATACAAACAAAAATAGCATGTCTAAGAACTTAATAAAAACTCGGCAAGCTTCCTCGTCCGTCCTGAAAAGATAAAGTTATAGGGGGTGAGAACCTAACCACATGGTCTCACCACTTATTTTCAGAATTGTCATAAGAAGATATTTAAAAAAGAAAATTATTTTCAAACACAATGATTCATCGCTTATCTTATGAATTCTTTTGAAAATCAATGGTTTAACATCCAAAAATCCAAAGCCTTTCTTTTTTATAAGAAAATCTTAAAAGTTTTCTAAACTATATGAATGACCAACCTATTTCAAGCATAGATTCATTAAGTCTATGCTGAATAAGCTTGATTTTTGATACTTAACTAAACCTTAATCAGAAACCAATCACGGCCTCAGGCCCAAATCAAAACAAATCACAACCAAAATTCAAACCCAAAACAGAATCAATTATAGACACAAACAATGCAAGGCAAACACAATCAGAGAACAATTACAATTAGTATAATAAATAACAATTATATAGAAATCATAAGATAGACAAACAAAATACTTAAGCACACCCAGACAAAGAAAACAAATGAAGTATGATGCATGCTTGTCCTACTGGCTGTGAGCTCACGTGTCGGTTAAATCGGCAGAGCCCTCCACATCGAGTAGCTAATCTGGACATTGTCTCTAGGTTGCGCACTAACATCTCAGCACATCGGCTGCCCATTAGATGGAGAGTGCCCTATCACCATTAGAGGGATTATGTGCCCTATCACTATTAGAGGGATTACGTGCGCTGTCATGCGCAACCAGCGAGAAATCGTAGACAAACGCAATCGACCATCGCCTTTGCCAAACTTATCACATTGATTGTCTTTTTATCCATTTCAATTTTAGTTTCAAAACATTCCCACTTCCTTTACAACACTCCGTCGAACACCTTTTCCTCCAATCCTTTTTCCTTTAAAACTATTTAAAATTCAAATTCTTTTTAAAAGATTCAAAACTCATTTAACAGACTTCAATAGTTTCTTAGAAATTTTCTAAAACACCTTAAAGCATACTTCTTCCTTTAGTAAAATCAAAATCAAACAAAATAGGTCTTTGATCAATTTTAACCAAAACAAAAATCTTCAATTTTTATAAAATTTTCGGTAGCATCTCCCCTAAAATTCGGACTTTTCCCACCCTTCAAGGGTCCCAACCAAACCATTTCCAAATCTCAAATCATTTTCAATATTCAAACCGTTTCCAAATATCGACTCCTTTTCGTTAATCAAACCGTTTCCAAATATCAAATCCTTTCCAACTTTGTTTTAAACCAAATTCCGATCTCAAATCAAGTTCAAATCAAACAAAATTTCAATATTAAATCTCTTCCAAACCAAAATCCATTCCAATATTAAATCTTGTCTAAAATCAAATCATTTCCAGGATCAAGTCGAATTCCAATTTATATCTCTTCCAATAAATCAAGAAAAAACCAATTCAACAGCATCAGTCAATTAATCAGAATTTTCAGCTTTCTCAATCGATTAATAAATCAATCAAAGAAACATTCTCGTTCATCCAAAGCAACTCAATATAATCCATAAAACTTACGAAATCACAAAAATATATTTTTCGTATTAATATCAACTTATAATAACTCTTAAAAGTAAAATAAGTTTAAGAAAAACACCCCTACCTCAAATCGTTAAACCCATAAAAAACTGATTTCGCAGCGATGGTGTCAAATCCGACCATCCACGCGGCAACAATAGTTCATCAAACATAGCATACAAGAACTCCAAATTCAACCCTGAGATATTAACGTCGCGTAAAACTCAATAAACTATAACAAAATGCTAACGGCAAGGGTTTCAAGGCAAGAACAGCTTATTGTACCGAGCAAGAACCAAGAATCAAGCAGTTGCAGCTCTAATGGTTGACTCCAGCGACATCTGCATCATTTTTTGATGGCCAGCACCCAGCAGCAATTCAACGGTAGCAAGGGTGGCAGAGCGAGCCCTCCTTCTCACATACAACAGCACCAACACGCCCCTTCCTCCCAGTCAATCTAACGGTGATGGCAGTAACAACCCAGCCGCAGCAGTGATAGTGGTGGCTAGGGCGACGACGACAGCGACTGAGGACGACATCAGCGGTGGTGACAAAAACCTGCTCAGCCTCTAACCCCCCTCTCTCTCTCTCTCACCTTCGCGCGCTTTCTCTCCTCTCTCTTCGAATCTCGGCCTTCACCTATGGACAATAACACAGCAGCTCCACAACGTCGGAATAGCGATGGTAATGGGCGGGCCACCACATACGACAGCTTCAGCCTCCTCGCTCGCGACAAAACAATGGCGACGACAGTGATGGCCCCGAGCAGAAATAGCAGCATCCTTCTGCTCCCTCGCATGGCGGTTCGGCAGCGACGACGGGAACCAATGGCGCCAACGCAGTCTCGCCATCCTTCCTCCTCTTCTCCCTCGGTCCCCCCTTCTCTCTTTCCTTTTCTTTCCTTTGTTTTTCTGCCGCTGTTATTGTGTTAGTGTGTATTAGGAAAAGGGAGGAGCTTTGGCAGCTAGGGTTAGGGTGTTAAGGTTAGATTTGGGGCAAAATTAGAGTTTTGATTTAGGAATTAAGGTTTGGGTAGAGTATTAATTAAAAATCAAATTTAATTTAATATAATTAACTTTAAGAATACTATTTTTTTCAACTTACAAATTATTTTTACTTAAGTACTCTAATTTAAAATTAGAGATAAATAAATAAAATTTCTCTTAGTTCATAAAATTAATCAAAACTTTAAATTATTTAATTTAAAGTGTATACAACTCTCATTATTTTTAATTACTAAAACTTTAAATCCCTAATATGAAAATACTCAATTATTTAAAAAATTGTATAAATCCTAATAGATTTTAAACTCAAAGTATCATAAAATTTAATTTAATTATTTAAAAAAAATAATTTTCTTTAAAAAAAACTATGAACAAATATTATAAATTATAAATAACTTACTATTTAATTTCCATAAATCCGGAGTCTTACACAAACCGCTTATCAGCAAATCTCTCCTTGTTGGTCTTCAACATATGGGTATACTTGAAGGTCTTTGCCAATGTTGCCTCACGCTCCAATGACTTAGACTACACATATTGAAATCAACTAATAAAATAAATTAAGTAACAATTAATTCAAATAATAATTAACAAAGATTAGCAAACTACATACCAGCCTGTTTTTCCTCTTCATGAAAATCGCCAACCCACCGGTATACTTCGACAACCTCGGCGAAACCCTGTTAGTTCTATTCGTCAGACGACGACACTTGAACCTCTCATCAAAACTAAAATTAATGTCCAGTTCCTTCTTAATGTTTGGACGAAACCAAATCGTGAGGTGGTCGTGCCCCTCACATGCATCATCTGCTGAATTTGTGTAGCTCTCCAGTGGTCGTAGATCTTTCTGATCAAGATATCATGTTCCCTATCCCATATAAATTTTTCTAGCACAAAGTAATTCAACAACATTAGTTACTCGAAATAAAATACAATTAAAATAAAGTTAGCTCAACACCATTGGATTCTTACTGCCCACTTCTGAAATCATCACTCTCTGGTCTCAGTAGGGATCTTCGTATAGCTCTGTCATGGGTTGTCGTGCATGTACTTAATCACATTGGAGATTTCGTATGTACATGCATTGTTGTTTGGTACAAACCTATCAATGAAAAACTTAAGATTAGCAAACACATAGAAACACATAAAACTTAACAAGTTCAAAATAGATTGCGGATAAAAGACATTAAAATAGTACTTACACCTGCATATCATCAAGTCAAATACTCATCTGTATGACAGACGACGGTGAAGGGGCATCTAGCTAGGACGCATTAGAGGAATCACCCACCGCGTTCTCTATCATTAGAGTTGGAGGGGAGCATAGTAGAAGAAGGCACGTAGTTGGGGTTCAATACCATGATGAACTGCTAGTCTGGTGGACCCGTCTGTGATGTCATAGGGGTCAACGGGGTAGTCGGAGTAGAGAGCAATGACTGAGAAGTCCCTCCTCTACCATGACCATGAGACCAACTCATGACACCTCTACTACCTGTCGTCAAATATGCAAAGAGAATACCAATTAACACTAATCAGCATATATACATCACAAATCCTTCAAAATTTATATTATTTAAAAAAAAATTGATATAACTTTTCCCAAAATTGGATATATATCTACTTTTACGGTTTCTACAAATCCAACCAACCTCAATCCACAACATTTTCAATAGAATATATTAACTTGTTTATACTATTGTATACATTTATAAAAGTATCATATATATTGATATTTAAATCTCAAAAAATTTCATCATATGTAACCTTAGTCATTATACACTTATTTGAAAATATAGGAAATTAAGTTAAATTTTACCAAAATTAAAAAATGAGTGTTAATTGCTGCCTTAAAATAAATGATTTCTTTAATAACTATACATATGAATTAGAATAATCCTACAAATAATAGACTTACACTGACATAGTAAATCAATACAACCTAATACTTTAAATCTAACATATCTTAACAACTTAAATCCTCCAGCTAAAACCAAAAATTAAATATAACTCGAGATAATACTAGCTGTCAACTAAAACACAAATTAGACATAGAGGCATATAATCGAGTACTTGGCGTGCAAAAGCATCAAACAACAAGAAATAGCACAATCAAATATTCCTTTAACATCAATTTATACAGATCAGCATCAATGACACAACAATCAGCAGCACATGACATAAATTTAGCAGAAAATTTATCAATCCAGTCTAAACAAATTAAAATTCAAAGTAAAGAAATATAACATGTTGAACTATATATAAACTAACAGCAATTCTAATCAGAAAATCCTAACCCTAATCTAAATCATTTTATTCATCTAACCAATAGAAAATAAAGATAACCAATTCCATTTACTAACTAGAAATTAACATATAACTAAATTTTAAATTAACTTAAACAAAGAAATATAACTAAATCTTAAATTAACTTAAACAGAGAAAAAGAGTGATCATGGAACCTGAGTTTCGAATAGAGAAAAAAGAACTCAGGGGAGGGAGATGAAGTGACAGCGATAGCCGCTACTGGTAGAGTGCTACGGTGGTGCTAGACGACGAGATGAACAGAGAGAAAGAGAAGGAGCCACAGGTGATGCTGGGTTATGAAGGGGAGAGAATGAAAGAAGATGCTGGTTTTGATGAGGGGGAGAGGAGGCGGCCGAAAAAAGGCTGCAGAGGTGCTGTCGGCGGGGGGAGGGACTGATGGAGCAGTAGGGAGAGGATAGAGTTAGATAGAGTGTGGGAGAAGAGAAGGGAATTCGAAATGAAGGGTGAAAGGGTTTGCGTTTTGAATTTTAGGGCTTTTTACCGTCGAATTTACTGACGGATATATCCAACGGTAATGAATTGCGGGTCACCAAAAATAGCGTTCCAGTAATTGGGTTTACCAGAGAAAAAATTCGCTGGTAAATTCTAAGTTACATTTCGCACCTATTTTTTTGTTTTCTCTTTAATTATTACTGGCGAATTTATCATTGAAACAAAAATCTGCTGGTAATAATTTGACCTAACGAATTTGACACCTAACCGTCAATAAATTCGTCAGTAAAATCGACACTAATGTGCGACGCTAAATCTGACGGTATTTAATATTTTTTTTTTGTAGAATAAACTTTAATAAAATCATGTTATTTAATTTTGCTTGTTTGAATTCATGTGTGAGTACTATTGTTTAGATAAACACCTATTAAAGTTATTTTATTGAAAACTTATATGTTTGACTACAAATAAAACTTAGTAAATACGATATATGTAGCAACTTCTATTAAAAACAAAACAATACCTAAATTTTTTTTTATTTTAAGGAGAAAAAACAAATATACAAATGTAAGAAACAATAGGATTTTATATGTATTCATATAATAATTATATATGTGTTTTTTATGTTATTTCATTACAATAATATGGTCTTAAACAACAGCTGAAAATTATTGTCATTGATAAAAAAAATATTTCCTGTAATTTTAGACAACGTTTTGGTAACGATTTTTAAACTATTTTATATGCGACTGTTGCCAATGATATTATAATAGGTATAATTATTAAAATTAAATCGGTAATTAATTCGATCATATGATTGAATCATTAGGTCACTAGTTCATCCAGTGAACTCACTAATTTATTCAATTGATTTTATCATAATTAAATAAAAGTATAAAATTATAAAAATAAATTAAAATCAGAAATTAAAATTTAAAATATATGTCTTCACAAGTATTATATAAATTTTATATAAAATATATAATTGCTTTAATATATATATAAAAGTTTTTTTGGTATGATAAGTGTTTCATAACAAAAGACATTGCTTTGAGTATATACATAACTATTAGCGTATTACAAAGTAAAGGAAATATTAATTTAGTAAATGACTCATGTGTAGCTAGTTTTTTGAAAAGTCTCTAACTCTCGTGGGTGTTGTGATAACAATGTGGATGACCATGATTTGAGCGGTCAACTTTTTTAAGATTGAAAAAATCAGTTTTCAAGATAGAATCAAATAAATGAAAGTTGAAAATAAAAATCCCATACATGGAATAAAGTATTAGATACAAGCAATAAAGCATTCCTCTCACCTCTTTTATTATAATACTCTTTTTATACACTGCTAGCACTTCTCTCTCTCTCCCTTAATTTAAATATATAAATTATTCCTATTATAGTGAAATTATTATTAGCTAATATTAATACTTGTATTCTCTACTTCCATTTTTATTTTATATTTATTATATTTTCTTTATTTATTTTACAACACGTTATCAGCACGAAACTCTAACGAAATTTTTGGAAGACTCCAGGTAACAAAATTTCATTATGTCGAAACTCTCTCATCTTGAATATAATGCTTTTGATATATTTGAAAATAATTATTTATCATGAATATAGATGCTGAAATCCATCTTGATTCAATGGATCTTGGAGATACTATTGAGGTTGAAAATAATACATCCCAGAAGGATAAAGCCAAAGCCATAATTTTTTTGTCATCATCTTGACGTATGATTGAAAAATGAATATCCCACATTAAAAGATCATGCAGATCTATGGAAAGACCTTGAAGAAAGGAACAATCATCAAAAGACGGTGATACTTCCTTAAGCCCGATATGTTAGAGAAAATTTTCTCGACCTTCCATGTCTCAAATGTGCTCCTGCGGCAGCAGTATTGAGAAAAAGAATTTAAAAATATTTTGAGTTAATCTTGCTTTCTTGTTGCTGAATGCAACAATGAGTTACTTTTGAGAAATCATGAAGCGCGCCCAACTGGTGCTACCTCATATCCTGAAGTAAATGTGGTAAATCATTACCCCAGAAGAGGTAAATGGCAAAGTTTTAGTAACGAAAAAAATTATGGAAGGAAAAGGAATTATGTTCACAAAGGATCTCACCAGAAGTGGGATAAAGAAAGAAACAATAGGCAAAGTAAATCAATTGAGGATAAATGCTTCCGTTGTGGTAGAAAGGGCCATTGGTCACGTACCTGTCGTACCCCAAGGCACCTAGTTGACCTTTATCAAGCATCCTTGAAAAAGGGATGACAAAGGAAAGGAAACAAATTTTATTTCAAATGATGAAAATTCTACCACTCATTATGATGTATCTAATTTTTTTAAGGATTCTGAAGAAAACATTGGCTATTTGATCAATGATGGAATAGTTTAATATGTGTATGTGTTTGTTAAGTATTCATGTGAATAATTTTACTGTGCATGTACTTCTACTCATTTTATTATTATCATTTGTCTTTGAAGAAAAATGGCAAGGACATATTCTGAAGATATTTGCCTTGTGAATAGTGCAAGTTCGCACATTATTCTTAAAAGTGATATATATTTTACCCATCTTGTGCCAAAAGAAGAATATGTTAATACTATTATTGGCTCAGGCAATGTGATAGAAGGCTCCGGAAGAGCTATAATTTTGTTTCCTGGAGGAACAAAATTTATAATAAATAATGCACTATTATCTACCAAGTCTCGAAGAAACTTGTTGAGTTTTAAAGATATTCGCCGAAATGGATATCATATTGAGACTATGAATGAGGAAAATCATGAGTATTTATGTATCACAACTCATGATTTAAATAAAAAGGTTATATTAGAAAAGTTACCCTCACTTTCATCTAGATTGTATTATACCAAGATTAGTGCAACTGAATCACATGCCATTGTAAACCAGAAGTTTACTAGCCCAGATGAATTCATAACTTGGCATGATAGATTGGGTCATCCAGGAACAACCATGATGAGGAGAATTATTGAAAACTCTCATGGACATTCACTAAAGAACTAGAAGATTCTTAAATCTAGTGAATTTTGTTGTGCTGCATGTTCTCAAGGAAAGTTAATTTTAAGGCCATCACCAGTAAATATTGGATTTGAGTCCCCTGAATTCCTAGAAAGGATTCAAGGTGATATATGTAGACCTATTCATCCACCATGTGGATCTTTTAGATATTTTATGGTCCTGATAGACGCATCTTCGAGATGGTCACATGTGTGCTTATTATCCTCTCGCAACCTGGCGTTTGCGATATTACTGGCTCAAATTATTCGATTAAAAGCACAATTTCCAAAAAATCCAATCAAAGTAATTCGTCTTGATAATGCTGGTGAATTTACTTCCCAAGCTTTTGATGCTTATTGTATGGCTAATGAAATAAGTGTTGAACATCCAGTAGTTTATGTTCACACAAAAAATGGGTTAGTAGAATCACTTATTAAATACCTCCAATTGATTGCTAGACCTTTACTTATGAAAATAAATCTCCCAACCTCGGTTTGGGGGCATGCTGTTTTACATGCCGCAGCACTTATTCATTTGAGGCCAATGAGTTACCATCAGTTCACTCCTATGCAACTAGCTTTTGACCAGCAGCCAAATATTTCCCATTTAAGAATATTCGGATGTGCGATATATGTTCCCATTGCACCACCTAATCGCACCAAAATGGGACCCCAAAAAAATTGGGGATATATGTTGGATATGATTCTCCCTCTATAGTAAGGTATCTTGAGATACAAACGGGAGATGTATTTAAAGCCCGGTTTGTGGATTGTCATTTTGATGAATCAAAATTTTTAACATTATGGGGAGAGAATAAGCTTCCTGAAAAGAAACTTAATTGGAATGCATCATCGTTGATGAATTTAGATCCTCGATCAGGGTAATGTGAACTAAAAGTTTAAAAGATTATACATTTGCAAAGAATAGCAAATGAATTGCCTGATGCATTTTCCGACACAAAGAGGATAACCAAATCTTATATACCAGCGAAAAATGCCCCAATTCGAATTGATGTCCCAGTAGGACAAGTAGCCACTGAAGCAAATTCACGCCAGAAGCGTGGCAGGGTGGAAAATGCCCCAATTTGAATTGATGTCCTAGTAGGACAAATAGCCACTGAAACAAATACACGCCAAAAGCGTGGCAGGCCTGTCGGTTCCAAAAATAAAAATCCTCGAAAGAGAAAAGAGGTAAATATTATTCCTGTTAAAAAAAGACACAGTAAAAACACCTGCAGTTTTCCAAAATTCTGATATAATTTTAACGCCAGAAGACGTTCAAGTACCTGAAAATTGTGAAAATGATGAGATCTCAATAAATTATGTCTTTACAGGAGAGAAATGGGACCGAAATAAGACAATTATCAATGAAATATTTGCACATAATGTGGCATTAAATATCATGCATGAAAGTAAGGATCTTGAGCCAAGATCAGTCGAAGAATATCGACAAAGGAATGATTGGCCAAAATGGAAAGAAGCCATGAAGGTTGAATTAGACTCACTTGCAAAACATGAAGTCTTTGGACCTGTAGTTCGTATACCTGAAGATGTAAAACCTGTTGGATACCTTGGGTATTTGTGAGAAAAAGAAATGAGAAAAATGAAGTTGTACGCTATAAAGCCCGACTCGTGGCACAAGATTTTTCACAAAGGCCCAGTATATATTATAAAAAAATGTGTTCCCCTGTAGTGGATGCGATAACATTGCGTTATTTGGTCAATTTATCTGCATATCATAAACTGCATATGCATTTAATGGATGTAGTAACAGCCTACTTATACAGCTCATTAGATCGGGATATCTATATTAAAGTCCCTGAAGAACTAAAGATATCTAAACCATCCAATGAATATTCGCAAGGGTTATACTCAGTTAAATTGCAAAGATCTTTATATAGTCTAAAGCAATCTGGACAAATGTGGTATAATCGTCTTACTGAGTATCTGGCCAAAAACGAATTCAAGAATGATGATATCTGCCCCTGTGTTTTCATAAAGAAAACTGCATCTGGATTCATTATTATTGTTGTGTATGTTGATGATTTAAATATCATTGGAACTCCTGAAGAGATTCCAACAATTATAAAAACTCTAAAGGAAGAGTTTGAGATGAAAGATCTTGGAAAGACTAAATTTTGTCTCGGCCTACAGATCGAGCATATAAAAAATGGGATCTTTATTCATCAAACAACATACACAGAAAAGATCTTAAAAAGATTTTATATGGATAAATCACATCCATTAAGTATCCCAATGATAGTAAGATCTTTAGATGTGGAGAATGATCATCATTTTTATATATATTATTTTTTGTATGAAATGCAGTATAATTTTGATAGCATCTAAAAAAACCAAGTTATCCTCTTTAATTTATTTTTAATTTTCTTTAAATGTTTAAATTAAAATAAAATAAAATTAAAAAAATATGAAAAAATAAAGATAATGAGATATGTAAAAAAGTAATCACAATCCTTTTTTATTTATCTTTTGTTATATATCAAAATTAATGAGTTTGAAAATTTTAATACATAAATCGTGGCAACTTATAATTATTTATGTCCGAATATAAATAGTTATATTCTACGGCACGTATAAAATAAATTAAAAATTTAGTACATAAATTATGACACTTTTGGACTATTTATATACAATCCTAAATAATTATATTTTAAGATGGTTTATGTGTTAAACGATTTGAAATTTTAATTTAACTCATAAACCACTTTTTTCTAAAATTATTTATGTATAAATTTGGGAGGATTTATATAATATTAAAAAGAGGATATTTGTGTAATTAATTCCGTTTTAGGAGATTTTGGTAATTTAAATTTTTAATTTATTTATCTATAAAATCCATATAATTTCATCACGTTTATTAATCACAAGTTTAATCACCCATGTCATGCACGTAATAAGATTGAAATTATAATTTTAAGTTATGTTAAATTTCATTTTAATTATAATAATTTAATTAATAAAAAATAACTTGTATGTGTTGTTTTTCTTTTCTTAATATAGTATTAATTGTATTAACTATAAAATAGTTATTTAATCTACTTTTTTCACTAAATCAGGTATATATATTCAATATGACCATAAATAATCTAGTAATACTTAAATCTACCAACAAAGTTTTATATGTTGGTATACTGTGAAGTAAGAAAATATCAAAATCAGCTCAAAATGAAGAACAAATTAATAGAGAATCCTAATGCAGAAAGTTTTGTAATAAACAATAAATAATTTAAACCTACTGAATAACAATTCAATGCTATCCTTTGATACCTGCAAAATATATACATAAAACAACACTGTATCAATGTTTGTATATAAAATTATATGATTAACATAATTATAAAATTGTTTGTTAAGAGAATAAAATTATACGAATTTTAATGATAATTTTAATATTCTCAAACTATTAATGTACAATAAGAATTCATCTATTAGTTCTTAGAATTTCTAAATTTTTTTTAAGTGATAGTAATAAATTTTAATAAATAAATAGATTTAGTAAGACATTTTGTTATTACCTTTTTATTATAGGCTCTCAAAAATTCTCTATATACCACATTCATCGTGTAGTTATCTTCCAAGTGTCCATGATCTTGCAACAGCACTCGCAGACCATCTTTACTCGTTACTCTTGATAATGCAACATACAATTGACCATGGGTGAAAACTGGCCTTGGAAGGTAAATTCCAACTTTCGATAGAGTTTGTCCGTGGGACTTATTTATTGTCATTGCAAATGACATGATAATTGGGAATTGTCTTCTTTGAAACCTGACCGGCAATGTTTCATTATTTTGAATTAGATTCAGTCTTGGGATAAGAACAATACTTCCAGTTTTGTTACCAGTTAAAGTCTTGCATTCTATCACATGATTTATCATTCTTTTAACTTGCATCCTCGTTCCATTGCACAAACCATTAGTTTGGTTTATATTCCGCAGCAACATAATAGGAGCGCTAACCTTTAGAACCAACTTGTGTGGTGGTAGACCTGAACAATTTATTCCATTTAAAATCTACGGCGAGAAAGCATCTAACTCAAATTCCATATTTCCCTCTTTAGCACACACAGAGTCTGAACTTAAGTAGACTCTTTCTTGTCCAGGTAACCCTGCAGTCATCTTGTTGTTGATATCAGTGACACAATCTAAAGTTGGTACAAGAATTGCTCTGTCCTTGAAATAATTTTCAATGGATAAATTAGATAACATAGCTGGATACACGAAATCAATGAGGTCATCCAAAGCTGTCTCAGAGTTCTTAATCAAAATGTTAGATGATATATGAACGATTGATTCACCATCTGTTGTATCACCAGCCAAACCATCACCAATTTTGAGTAGCCATTCTGCAAAATTTCTGAGTTCTTGTATGTTGTTGTTTTCACCTAGTGACAATCTCATATTTTTTGTAAGTTTCAAAACCTTACAGTTATGCCACAAATATGAAGAATTAATAGAAGACTGAATTATATCTTGCCTTGAGCCTCTGGGAATCACAGGTAAAATTTGTCTAAAATTTTCGCCGAGAACAACGACTTTACCTCCAAATGGCAAATGAGCATTATATGAATTTAAGCACCTTAAGATGTCTCTGAGGCATTTATCTAAAGTTTCGTAACAATACTTACTTATCATTGGAGCTTCATCCCATGTGATTAATTTGGCCTTGGATATTAACCTTGCAAGAGGACTTCCCTGTTTAATGCTACACAAAGAATCCTCATTTATGGCCAAAGGAATTTTAGACCTTGAATGTGCAGTTCTTCCATTAGGCAACAAAAGTGCAGCAATCCCACTCGAGGCAACATTTAAAACTATACCTCCTTTAGACCTAATTGAGCATGATATAGTTGACCATAAGAATGTTTTTTCCACAACCACCTTGACCGTATAAGAAGAAAAGTCCACGCATATTACCGCTAACAGCACCAATTATTTGATCATATGCAAATTTCTGCTCATTAGTTAGCCTTTCTAAATACCCACTTAGTTCATTCGCAAGAGCATTAACGTCAAAATAATTGAAACAATTGACTATTACGACATATATATACTAATTACAAACGATATAAATTTTTAATGAAAATACTTGATACTAATAGAAAAAAATTATATAAATAGAAATTATTTAATTTCAATTTTAATTTCATATAACAAATAGTGGTTTTCAAAAATTATGGAATCTTTTTTTGACATATGTATTATGCCATACGCATAAATTATACGGGTTATTATATAAATTCATATATATGCATAACAAAATAGTTTAATATTATATTTTTTTTACATTAATTATATGTCAATATTTTAAAAAAAGAAATAAAAGAAGAGATATATAAATATGTATAATATTATTGCTATATATGAAGCAGTTTTATATCACTTTAATTATAGAGACTTACTATAATTATATAAATTTTAATTTGAGGAAATAATTTCCTTTGCCATATATAATATACTAAAACTGATAGTATATTACCTTTTTTATGGTTAATTGAATTTATCAATGATTTTTCCGTGTAAATCGTTATTACCCAGTTTTTAATAATTACTTAATATACAAAATTTGAAATTGGAAATTGTTATTACTAATTCAATTAACTGGTTAATTGAGTAATAATTGTCAAATTATTAAGGTGCAAAATCATTGTTTTACTCATTTGATTTTCATATATTATTTATATTTCAAGTAATAATTTAAAATTATATTATTTACCCAGTTAATAATACTATTATTAAAAATTATTTTTTGCATTGATTTTTAAATCAATTATTAAATAATTATTTTTTTAAGATAATTTTTTATAAATTATTTTAAATTATATTTTGTTAAGATATAATTATTTAGATTATTACTCATGACACCGGTATAATTTCATTTTATACCAATTAATCAATTATAATTATATGACATGCGTGTAATTTAAATTTTATCTACGTATTATTTTCCGTAATAATATACAACATATTATTTACCGTGATAATTTGATTTGATTGATTTCTAATTATTTACCTACATAAATGATTAAAATATATAACGTAAATATCATAATTATTATAATTCTATGACATAATTATAATTAACATATTTTATCATAATTAAATATTGATTTGATATAATTATAATGAAAATACTTTCCAAAATAATATAATCTACTATTATTCATCCACTAATTATTTGGTAATAAACCTTAATATGATTTCTTACATCTCCATTATGAGAAATAACTACTTAGATATACCAAATAATATGTAACATATTACTACTTGTATAAGTTAAGGCACAAAGACAGGATTTAATTAAGGTGATTAAAACTTTCACCAAACAGAATATGACCTCAATCGAATAAAAAAGAGTACTCGATTTTGCATTAATTAGCTAGTCGAAGAAATAACATACTCATTCATTATTCATGTTTCATTATATTTTTTAAATAATATATAGAAAACATATATCTTGTGTATAAAAATGTGACAATTAGTAATTTTATTAATAAACCTTTTTTTAAACTATTACTAATTTCAATTTTAATAGAAAATCTGAGAAAATAATTTCGCTTGCCATAAATAATATACTAAAATTGTTAGTATATTATCTTCTATATAGTTAATTGAATTTATCAATGATTTTTCCGTATAAATCGTTATTACCCAATTTTTAATAACTACTACTTAATATACAAAATTTGAAATTGGAAATTATTATTACTAATTCAATTAACAGGTTAATTGAATAATAATTGTCAAATTATTAAGGTGCAAAATTATTGATTTACTCAATAGATTTCCATACATTATTTATATTTCAAGTAATAATTTGAAATTATATTATTTACCCAGTTAATAATACTATTATTAATAATTTTTTCATTGATTTTTAAATCAATTATTAAATAATTATTTTTGTTAAGATAATTGTTTATAAATTATTTCAAATTATATTTTGTTAAGATATAATCATTTAGATTATTACTCATGGCACGGGTATAATTTTATTTTATACCAATTAATCAATTATAATTATATGACACGGGTGTCATTTTAATTTTATCCATGATTATTGGCAAATAAATTTTATTCCAATTATAAATAAAATCTATTTTTATTGGCAAATAAATTGTTTTTAGGTCAACGATTTAATATATGTGTAGGTTCATTTTTTGTCAAATATAATAAAAATACAAATAAAGAAATAAAGGATAAAAATAAACTTAATAATATCTGACACTACTTCATTTTATTAAATTATTTAAAAATAGCACATCCACAAAAAATAATCATAATATATAAATTGAGGCAACAATTTAAAATTCTATAATTATAATTTAATCAAATACTAATAGTAAAACCAAATTACCTAAACAATATTGAACATATTCTAGTCTTTAGTCACGTATAGTATAGAATCATTCTTGTAACGACAACGCAACCAACTGATATAACATCATAAGTTTTAATATTTAGAATTTGTGCAAAATCAGACCATCCTCTTGTTAGATAAGCTTCATCATCTGCTATCTATGCAATGCGGCAAGGTATAGAATTGCCACATCGAGAAACCAAACTAACTCTTATTCCCCTCAATGGCATTGCATGCATGCAAAAGAAAGCTGGTAATTTCTGAAAAAAAATTAAAATATGTTAAAAAATTATTCTAATAATGAACAGCTTAAACTAAGAAAATTTAAATACATTACCAATCGTTGAAATTGCATATCTGAATTTGTCATGAATTTAGCAAAACTTAACGCTTACATCCTTCGGTAAAGTAGAGACTATTGCATCTTCTTTGAACGCTTACATCCATGTAGTTGGAACCCGAATTAGTGAAGACAACTCGATGAGATATTTCATGGATGTGATGCATTGTAAATGATTGTGGCAAAAGACAGTCGAACTGGAACATTAGACGATAAGAATAACTTAGAGTAACAACAAATAAAAAATGATCAAAAGAATAATATAACAAAATGAGTATATAAAAAAATATTATAAAAAATTAAAAATTGTACTTTAAAATGATCAATTTTAATGAAAAACGAAGAATACATTCTTATTCTTTGAAGTAGTAAAAAAATACTAAATATAAAATTATGAATTGACTCTCAAATTTAGATTCATGTACCACAGGAAAACACTATATATATAGACTTTAGTAAAACAAAAATAAATATGTAAATTACCTATTATTAAGTTAATTTTTTAATAATGCATTAAATTTTGATTTGATACCATTATAATGAAGATATGTTTCTAAATTAGTATAATTATATATTAATTTAATGAATAATAATATAATTATATTAAAGCTATTTTTATAAAATAATTTAGAAAAATTATTTGATATACGTGAATCGGATAACAAAAAGAGATCGACACATCACCTTTAGTAGTTGGGAAAAAACCAAATTTTAGTATATTATTTCTGTTTTCTATTCAATCTTATTTTTTAAATATTTTATTATATACCTTAATACTAAAAAATAATGAAATACCAATGCACTAAAAAAGTATAGTGGTGTATGTGAAAACCTTCTTATATTTTATTACAAGTGTATTAACCCGTGCCATGCATGTGAATAAGATTGAAATTATAATTTTAAATTATTTTATTAAAATTAATTTAAATTATAATAATTTGATTAATAAAAATATAATATGTTATGTATTATTTATTTTTTCTTAAGCTAGTGTTAAATATATTAACTCTAAAATAGTTATTAATTAGTTTTAGTAATCTACTTTCTTTAATAAATTAAACATATATACTCAATGTGATCATAAATAACTTAATAATACTTAGACCCACCAATAAATTTTTATATGTTATTTTACTGTCAAGTAAGAATATATCAAAATTAGTTCAAAATAAATAATAAATTATTAGAGAATTCTAATGCACAAAATTCTCTAATAAACAATAAATAATTTAAATCTACTAAAAAATAACTCAACACTTTTCTTTGATGCCTACAAAACATATACCTGAAATAATATTATATCAATGTTAGTATACAGTTTTACAATCATCGACCGTATTTACTATACATGACTCATTCTTAAAAGTTATTCTATACACGTGTGTAGTCGGAAGATAAATTACTGATATTATTCGTTAAATATTAATTGTAATATAATTATAATAAATATATTTTTTAAAATAAATTTAGAAAAGAAAATAGTGATTTCATTTTAGAGAAAAAATGAATTCATGAGGAATTAACACCTCACTTTTATTAGTTGGAGAAGAAATTCAGTTTTAGTATATTTTGTTATTATTATACATTTTTCTCTAATCATATATTCACTGTTTTCTTTTCTTTGTTTCAGCATTTTGAACCTGGGTTTAACTTCTCGTAGTTCTCACTTCTCAGTCATTCTATTAGATGTAGTTGATAACTATTGAAATTCTTTGATTAACATAGGAGAAAAATATATATTTCTTTTCTTTGTTTCAGCATTTTGAACCTGGGTTAAACTTCTATTATATGATAGAATTAATATGAGTATATTTTATTATTAAATAAATAAAGTTAATATAAAATAAAATTATACATAAAAAAAGCAAAGAAAATAAAATTAAAATAGCAAAAGTGAAAAAATACTTTTTTATAATTTTGTTTTGTCACTTTTATTATAGAAGATTAGAAAATAGTAAATTTTTAACTAAATTAATTTATATTTGTTGTATTCAATTTAAATAAGTAATAAATTATCTTATTTTAATTTATTCCTTAAATTTATATATCATAAAAATTAAATCAAATAATTAATATACATCATTTTAAATTGTGTGATACTTAAATATCTATTCAAATTAATTAGTTGATATAATTAATTCATCATAATGAATTGACTTTAATGAGTTAAACAAAATAAAGCAGAAGCATGCTACCCTGATTCTATCATTAAAGGTAAAAATTCAATTTTTATATAATAGAATAGATAGAATAGATAATATAATAGACGACGAAAAAGAGAAAAATAAACATTTTAAATCCTAAGTTGTTTCATTTGGATGTTGCAATGTGGGTATCACATTATTTTACTTATTCTACGCTATAGACCCTTTTGTAACTTTATATTCGTATCAATGGAATTTCACTACCTTTGAGTACTAAATTAAAATTCAAAATGAAACTTGAAAAAAAGTAAAGAGTATAAAATTATTGATTGAAAAACACTCTAAATAATAAAAAGCCAAATTAATTTTAATATTAAATTCATTAATATGATTTTAGTTTTATATAATAGTTAAAAAATAAATTAGTAAAAGCAAATATAGTTAGAAAATAGATTAGTAAAAGCAAATCGAAGAATGGCTTTAATTAGTATTTGATAAAATATTCATTTAGAATAATTAAAAAATATAAAATTATGATATTATTAAAAATAATATATTTTTATGTTAAAAAAATTATATTTAAAGAAAATATTTATAAAATATAAAATTTAGAGTAACATAGCTTCATGAACATTAATTATTAATCAATTATGAACTAACATAAAATTATAATATAAGTTATTTATGAAAAAATAATCCATAATTAATATTAATAAATATAAAAATTATCCAAACACTTTAATTAAAAGTATGAGTGATTAATTATTATTCATTATTAATAATATTTTGTTCATAATAAAAACTGAAAATAATTATTCAGATTTATATTTAAAAAAATAAACGTACAAGTAACAAATGATCTATTTTATCATGTATATTATAAATTAATGAATTAAACTAACTGATATAATAAATTATAATTAATTAATTGGTATAAATTATAATAAATTATATGATATTTAAAAAGAAAATAAATGAATAAAAAATAGAAGAATAGAAGACTACAATAAAATAAATTGAATGTAAGTTTTTTTTTTCTTTTTACAGATTTTATATCACATTCGCTTCAATAATAATAAATAAAAATACATCAACTTAATATCTAAGAGAAAATGATGAGATAAAATCATAACACAATTCTAAAATAAAAGTTTAAATTAAACCATAATGTCATTGCACAACACAAATTAAAAGTAATTTCACACTACAATATACCACACAAATAGGTAAATGACTTAAGCTTAATTACAGATTTTTTTTTATTTATGCAAACATGATAATACCATGGTCTATAAATGCTTAATGGATAACATATCATATATTGCTCTGAATGATGAGCACGGGAGTTGAAGAGTGTGTGCTGATTTGTGTCTATGATAGTTGCATTCTTGTGACGACGCCTCATAGGAAGAAAAAGAATTGTTGTAAAAGTTACCCAATAAAAGAGTAATTGGTAAATGAATGATATTTTCTTCTAGCATATATGGTCTTTTATAGTGGTAAAACAAAAATGGAATGAATAAAATTTTGTATTTTATATTAGAAATAGAATTTGATATTTATCCTAATAAAATTAAATAACTAATTAGTTATATTTAAATAAATAAAATAAATTAAATAAAAATATTTTTAAGAATTAATCAAATCAATTAGTTAATACAAATAATTAGTATAATTAATTTTATTTGATTTATTGAATTCAAAAAATAAATTAGAAAATAATTGATTGAATTAATTAGTTGATATAATTAATTTATTATAATTGATTGGATTTAATGAATTAAAAAAATAAATAGAAAAACATAGGAGACAATGATTTTTTTTAACTAAATTAATATATATTTATTATATTTAATCAGTATAAGTAACAAATCATCTATGTTATTATGTACTTTATAAATTAATGAATTAAAATAATTGATATAATAAATTACAATTATTTGATTGATATAAATTATAATAAATCGTGTAATATTTAAATACCTAATCAAATTAATTAGTTGATATAATTAATTTACTATAATAAATTGTATTCAATAAGTTATAAAAAATAAATTAAGAAGCACGCTAACAAGTATGTCACGCCCATCATGAAGTACAAAAATTCAATTTTTATATAATAAAAATATACATTCTTATATATGTTATAGAAATATGATTTGATTCTATGAACTTGATTATTATTTTTAACTTGCCACCTATATTCAGCATGGCATTTTAATTTTTCTAAAATAAATTTAGAAGAGAGAATAGTACTTTCATTTTGGAGAAAAAATAAATTCATGAATAATTGACACCTCGTTTTCATTAGTTGATAATGCATTAAATATTAATTTTATATAATTATAATAAATATATTTTCCTAAATTAGTATTATCATACATTATTGTTAATTGTAATATAAATATAATAAAGATATTTTTCTAAAATAAATTTAGAAAAGAGAATAGTGCTTTCATTTTAGAAGAAAAATGAATTTATGAAAAATTGACACATCACTTCAATTA
>NC_029777.3:66695443-66701359 GCF_000817695.3 Arachis duranensis
TTATATAATTATAATAAAGATATTTTTCTAAATTAGTATAATTATGTATTATTCATTAAATGCATTCATTTTGGAGAGAAAATGAATTCATGAAGAATTCACACCTCACTCTCATTAGTTGAAAAAAAATAAATTTTAATATATTAAGTAGATTATATAAATAGAACTACTTGCTAAGTATATATAAAAGAGGAGATATATAATTATATATAATATAATTGCTATATATGTAACAGATATAAATTGTTATAATTATAGAGACTTACTATAATTATATTAAATTTAATTATAAATGTAAATAAATAAAAGTGATAATAATTAATATTATTTTTTCTTTTTATATTTAATATTTACCGTAAATATAAAAAATATTGAGAAAAAAAGTAGATACTGACTTTATTTTATTTTATTTTACGTCATAGATTTCTTCACTAAAATTAATGGAGAAAAAAATATTTATGATTATATATCAATCTCAATCACAATAAATAAGATGAATCGGTTGAGCAACTAACAAATTTAACGGATAAATGTTATTTTCCATTTATGAAAAAAAGTGACGTAACATGCATGCGTATATTAATATAGGAAGAATATATACTCACAATTTTAAAATTTTCAAGAATATTTGATTGTATTATCCTTCAAGCCAAAAAATCCATCCTTTATTCACTACTAGAAAATTAGTTATTACAGACGGATATTTCCGACGGATTTTATCTCACGGAAATATAGAAGGAATTTTAGAGGGATTTTTGGTCAAAAAACTAAAAAAATGGATTACCATAAATTACAGACGGAAAAGAAAATCCGTCAATAATTTCGTCGGAAAAATTAATTTTTTTCTGTGAAAAATGGTTACAGACGGAAAATCCGTCTGTAATTAAGTAGACGAAAATGATGTGTTTTATTAAATTATTACAGACGGAAAATCCGTCTATAATTTAAATTTTTCATCGGTAAATATTGAGATAACCCTAATATTATCTCTATCCACTCGATCCAGTTACACTCCACCCATATCAAATGAGCTTGTTCCTCTCTCCGTCACCGAGTTACTTCTTCTCTCTGTTGCACCAGCTTCTTCCGCCGCTAGCGTCACAGATCTCTCTCTGTCGTACCTTGCGTGCGTCGCACGGTCTCCCTCCACTGCCACATCAACCCTAACCCCAGAGCTTCGTCGCGCCTCCAACCCTAATCCCAGAACTTTGTCGTGCTTCCAACCCTTGTTTTCGCCGCTCCCTCCATCGACGCTCCCTCCGTCTCAAAGCCTTTGTCATGCTCATTCTCTTGTAAGCCTTCAAACGTCGCTCCTTTCTCCATGGTTGAAACCCGTAATGCTCTGTTTTTCCTCCTGCGTCGCCGGTCTCTGTCTCCTCCTGCGTGTGGCTATGCTGAAGCTCCATGGGAAAGATATACAATGGATTCCATGGGTGAAGCTTAACTACAGGTACAGAAGTACCGCGAGACTCGATTGAAGCAGTACAAGAATTACGAGAACCTCTCATTCTCGTGAGGATCTCGACAAGGTGAACACCTCAGTTGCTTCACGCTTTCACTTCTGATTCAGATGAAATTATGAATACTAATTCTAATTCGTTTCTAAACTCCTTGTTTATTTATTTATCTGGCAGGAGTGTTTGGAATGCAGAAGGAGAAGGCCTTCTGTATTGACACCACTTAGGGTAATGATCACCACATGTTTGATACAATGACTGTGAAATCTTTTACCTTCATTTTTATCCCTTTGTTCTACGATACATTACATTACAAGAATGTGTTTTGTTTTTCTTCACTGACTCACTTTTGCTGTTTGGGTTCAGGTGCTAGTACCTATTGAATCCAATATGAGTAGCTTTTATGGGAAGAACAAGAACAGTAACCCTTTTGTAGATGATGACTTCCCTGACCCACTTTGCAAGCTCAATCTCAAGGAGACTTCTGAATTTGTCAAGTCATTTCCAGTGCCAAATGCTATTAGTGATAGTTGAGAGTGCCTTAACTTGTCAACTTTTACTTCATCTTCATTAGTACTTAGCTTCAGATTCTTAGATGCACTTGCGGATATTGTCACAATCAATAACATAACATTTTAAGATATGGCGCACGGGTAACTTGAATTCTGATCTAAAATGACATTTTACTTATTAATTATTATTGATTGTGAGCACAGTTCATGTGTGTCGACATATAAGTCCGTTTAGTTTATTTTCATGTCTATGCTTTATGTTAGGCTAACATCAATTTCATGCTTCAAGAGGCATTGTTCTAATTCACGGTTACTTGACCTTTATGAGGCATGCGTCTCAAAGCATTTCACATAATTGTCACAAATTCCTAAATATTTCAAGGGATCTTCAGATGAGTTCATTGATGCCAACATTCAACTCGCATTGGCTGTTGTGAAAAAGCTCCAGGAGAAACAGGATACCCGAGCTTGCTTAGTAAGAAGACGCATTATTTTCGTCCCATCCTTACTTAGAAGAAATATTTATTTTCATGAATAAATTTTTACCTTCTGTTTTTCTGGAGAAGATCTTATGATATATGTTCCCGGTTGTAGGTCTTCCCTGATAAGCCAGAAAAGCGCAGAGCCTCCGAGTTGTTCAAATCAACTCTGGATTCGGTAATAAAAATACACTTATTATGATTTTTTTCCCATCTTTCTAATGGATTTATCTTATTTTCCTGCATCTTTCTTATTTTGAAGTGTCATTTTTGTTGTGCATTCAGATTGATGGCATTACCATTGGTTCCTTAGACATGTCCCTGCTGGACCTATGACTTCATTTTTTCGATCCGTTAGAAACACCCTTGATTTTGATTTTGAAGATGAAAATGAAGGTTTGTTCTTTAGGGAAAATGGCATTAGTATATTGTACTGAGTCAATAATTTTTTCCAAATTATCAAGTTCGAAACTTGGGGATGAGAGAATGTATAAAAAATTCAAAATTAATAATAATGCATGATGACTTGATACCTGAACTGCAGAAGATGGAAGTCTAATGAGCCTCCATCACTCTACATATTCCTTAACTGCAGTATGCGTGAACTTGCAAATATAGAGAAGTATGTGGTATGGTGTCTCTGCCAGATGGAATGTTTCTTGAACCTCTTTTCACTTTTAATATTTGATGTGCTTATTAAATTTCGCTATTTCTTATTTGCATTGGGTTATTGTTGGCTTATTCATTCAGAATATATTTAGTTTTTTTCTTTGGTGATAATATGCAATGGAATATAAAGCTTGAATCCTTTCGTTTGATTTTGGGACAGCATGTATCATTCTTTTTTGTATACTATTTTCTTCCAAATCTAGATTTTGATGGCCTTTGTTGACTGTATAATCAATTCTTAAATTCTTAATTATTAGCTATTGAACAGGTTATATTTCTGACTCGTTTCATTTTGGTGGTAGTTACTTTAATGTATTTTATATATTGTTATCTCTTGAATTTTGCAGGAAAAATTTGCCGTGTCTACACCAACACTTCTATTTAATCTTGAACTAGACACACTATGGTATATTCTCTTTATATATACATACATGTTGCTGTGCCTAAATCCATAGTTTTAATATAATTATTTTTGACAGAGTTAGTATTGAATTTACAGTGTCGATTTAGGCCTTTTGGGCTTCCCTCCCAAAGATTTGCATTACCGCTTCCTTTCACAATTTACTCCGGTATTCTACATTAGAATCAGAGAGTATTCAAAGGTGCCTCTTCTTTATTGAATTGTTTTTACCTGATCATTTTATCAAATAATTGGTATTGATTGTTTTCTTTTTATGTTTTTAAGACAGTTGCAATAGCACCTTATATTGTCAATTACAGTAGAGCAGTGTTCTGCCAGTATCCAGGTATGGGTATATGGTATTTTGATCTCAGTATATAACTGGTGCACTAGATTGTTACTTCATGGTTTGTTGTTCAGGTCCTTGGCAGCTGATGCTTAAGCAAGCAGATGGTTCTTACGCTTGCATAGCAGAAAGTGCAACCCGCTTCACCCTTGGTGAAGTAAATACATAATCTTTAACTCTTTTCACTTTTTAAATTGTAAACACTAGTATTAACTTTTAAACTGATGTAGGCCAAAGAAGAGTTGTTGAGAGTCTTGGGACTTCAAGAAGGGGAGGGAAGCTCTCTAGAATTTCTTCGAAGAGGCTACAAGGTGTTCTATTTTATTAGTTTATCAGTCTATGTTTTTGTTTATGCTTGTTGCTTGTTTGTTGGCGTGTCTCTTATTCACAGATAAGGGTGCTTTTCTTCAGCTTATTTTGCCAAAATACTGTATAAGAAAGCCAGGTTTCACATATTTGGATAAAATTTAGAAATAATTAGGATTTTGCCAGTTTTAAGCTTTTTTTATTTTGTTCGAGCTGCAGATAGTAGCTTATAAGAAAATCAAATTTTAGTTTTCTCAATTATAAAGAAACTCTTACCTGCCTCATTTGATATTGCAGGCAAGCACATGGTGTGAAAAAGATTTTGATTTGGAAGCATCTTCTGCATGGAGGAGCTGATCACTACACTGTAAAACTATTATAAGAGATTCTCTCTATCTTTTTATTTTAAATGCAAGTTCTATGTAATATTCCCAATTTTCTGTTATGTTATTGAGGTTTATTAAGTTAGATTTCAATTTTTCTGCAAGAAACTATTTGAGAACTTGTGTTGGTGTTTTTTTGGGTGCTTTGAGTGTGTTTGCTAATATGTAAATATATATTTTGGTCATGAATTTTCGGTATTGTGCAGTTGGCTGTTCACAAGTGCCCTGAATGTAGACAGCCACTACCTGAAAGCTATTCGCCTCCGGCAGATGAACCTTGGACGACTGGGATCTTTGGATGCACCGAAGATAGGAAAAGTTGTAAGTAATGCATTAATGGTCAATGTTAATAGTCTGTTTATATTTTTTTATGCTGTAATTGCCTTCAGTTTGATATAATCTAAACTAAGTCTATATAGGCTAGAGTGGATCCATGACCATAAATTCATTGAGTACTGACTAGTTGGCAGAAACTGAGTTGCAAAAACTGAGTTGCATAGACATTTGACAGCATCATTGTAACATAAAAATTAGTTAATTTTTGTTGGAAGCCCATGAATTAAAATATATAGAAGGCCAGATTTTTATATTTTCAACATTTGAATTGAGAACTATTTTACTAGTTTCATTTCATGGCAAATTAGTTAATTCATATTGTCCCTTTAAGCTACTGGAAGCACCCTACAACTGGTGGCAAGAAGCATGAGCACCTAAAATTACTTCTATGCAGATTGAATGGAGTGTCAGGGGTGGCTCCTTATGCATTTAATTGACATAATTTTCATTAGAATGTTGAGTAATGAGTTTTTTGTGCCATAACAAAGTGAATAATTTTTACTATTGACATTTTTTCATGTATTTTTCTCTATTGTGTACTTTTACTGACATGCAGTACTTTGAAATATTTTCAGGCAAGAAGTGTAGTGTAAAACCCGGTTAATTAACGGCTAATTAACCCATAAATGAGAATTTATTCTAGAAAGCTCAAAATGTGATTTTTGTGGCTAAATATGATAGAGGAGACTGAGACGAGAATTTCGGTACCAATTTTATAGAATTCGGGCCAAGATTGGACCAAACGGGCCAAACCGGGCCAAACGGACCCAAAGTGGGCCCTTGGCCCAACATAACTTAACCAAAACCCTAGTTTTCAGCACTCTCTCTCCTCATTTGTTACACACACAAGCTGAAATTAGAGAGAAAGGGAGGAAGAACACTCTCTCAAGTTCTCTCCCTTGGTTGATCTTCAAACCACCATAACTTTTGATCTAGAGCTCCGATTGCCGCTCCGTTTGCGGCCACGCGTTCACCGCAGAGAGCTCTACAAAACCCATACAATCAATCTTGAGGTAAGCCACGTGTTG
>NC_029777.3:66702191-66702557 GCF_000817695.3 Arachis duranensis
CTTTTAACTTAGAAAATTTTTAGCAGAATGACCCCTTGCGCGTGGGCGCACTTGGCGCGTGCGCGCCGTTCTTCCCGAAAACGCCATACACGCGTACGCGTGATGTGCGCGGGCGCGCCGATTGTGCTGCACCCAATGCCCAGCCATTTTCCAGAGAGTTATGCCAGAACTGTGCCAGTGTTGTGCCTGGGGCACGAGAACGCCCACGCGTACGCGCCGATTGGCAAATTTTTAATCCACGCGTTAGCGTGCATGACGCCTGCGGGTCGAGGAGTTTTTGAGGCCATCCACGCGTGCGCGTGGAGTGCGCGTACGCGTGGCCCTGTTTTCATTCCAAGGTTGATTTTTGAGTTTTAAAAGCCAAAT
>NC_029777.3:66703128-66704389 GCF_000817695.3 Arachis duranensis
ATTATACTCCTGCTGGTGGTTGGGAGGTTTGGAGGAATTGGAAAGGGAAGTATTAGTTAGACTGAAGTATCTTTAGTCAGATGCCCTTTATGGTTTAGTTTGTTTATAAGCTTTGATATTATCTGAAGGAAGTTCTAGGATTGCCTTCGGCTTTCCTCTATTATTATGTATTATATATGTGGAAGTTGTTACCATGCTGGGGACCTCTGGTTCTCACCCATGCGGATTTTGTGGTTTTCAGATGCAGGACGTACGGTTTCCCACTGAGGCATGCTGGAGACTTCTAGATTTGCAAAGATTCCTTGTTCTTGGGGACTATGTTTTGGTTTATATGTTTTGCTTAGATACTTTTATCTCCATTAAATAATACAAACTGTGATGACTCCTCTTATGGGAGATTTTGGAGAATAGGTTTTATGTATTTGTGTCCTTTTGGGTTTCCTTTGGGGTTTTCCTTATTTTTATCATATATATATATTGCTATGCTCGGACCGGTTATCTTCGCAGCCGGATTTTGGGTCTTGATATTCCTGTTTTTGACACTCTTTTGTATATATATAATCTCGAACTGGTTTATCCTTGCTTGTTACGTTATCAATCGGAGTGTTGCGCTTTTGAGTTGCGGTTTTTGTTTACCCCTTTTCTACAAAGGCTCCTAGTTATAATCAATCATTCATACTACTATACGTATTAAATTTTTATTTTAGAGGGCGTAATACCTTGCCATCTCTGAATTATGACTTAAGCATAAGACTCTGTATGGTAGGGTGTTACATTATGGTATCAGAGCAGTTCGTTCCTGTAGAGCCTGAGGGATGGACTGATTATGCTTCTGTACATTCTTTGTGTGTGTGTTATGTGCTATTAGTATATCTGCTTGATATAATTGGCATAAACGTTCATGAGCATGCATTTGGGACCTTGAAGCACTAGACTTCCGATATTGAGACTGATCAACTTAATATCGATTGTTTGGTATGTATAGGAACCAGATGGCGCCTCCTGGACGCGGTAGAGGTAGTGTGAGAGGTCGTACGAATGCTCGTGCGCCGGAGAATAACCCTAATGACCCAGTGAACTTTATGACTGCGTTGGAGAACATGGCTGCTGCTATGCAAGCCACTGCTGAGGCTCTTGGTCAACAGATGAACAACCATGGTAATGATGGAGGTGGAGTTCATGGCCCGATGACACTGGCAAACTTTTTGAAGGTTAATCCGCCTAAGTTCAAAGGAACTACTAGTCCGACTGAGGCTGATAC
>NC_029777.3:66706512-66707087 GCF_000817695.3 Arachis duranensis
GAATGAGCCATTTGAGGTGTATTGTGATGCCTCATTGAAGGGTCTAGGGTGCGTGCTGATGCAGCATCGTAATGTGGTGGCGTATGCCTCACGACAGTTGAGACCTCCTGAAGTTAGTTACCCTACGCACGATTTGGAACTCGCTGCGGTTGTGTTTGCCTTGAAGGTGTGGAGGCATTACCTCTATGGGGTTAAGTTCCAAGTTTTCTCTGATCATAAGAGCTTAAAGTACCTCTTTGATCAGAAAGAGCTTAATATGAGGCAGAGAAGGTGGATGGAATTACTGAAGGACTACGACTTTGAGTTGAATTACCATCCGGGAAAAGCGAATGTAGTGGCGGATGCTTTAAGTCGAAAGTCGTTATATGCGGCTTGGATGATGCTTCAAGAGGAGAAGTTGCTCAAGGGATTTGAGAGTCTAAAAATTGGTACTCGAGAAGTATTCGGAACCTTGTGTTTGAGCCGATTAGAGATCTCAAGTGATTTTAAGTCCGAACTCCTAAAGGCTCATCAGAATGATGAAGCATTATGGAAGGTGTTACCGGCTATTGAGCAAGGAAAACAGTGGAGAGTGA
>NC_029777.3:66707458-66709010 GCF_000817695.3 Arachis duranensis
ATGACTTACACCCTTGAGGAGCTAGCACGGTTATACATAAAGGAGATTGTGAGACTTCATGGTGTACCTGCTACTATAATCTCTGATAGAGATCCTCGTTTCACTTCAAGGTTTTGGGGTGCATTTCAGAAAGCTTTTGGAACCCGATTAAGCTTGAGCACGGCTTACCATCCTCAAACAGATGGTCAATCCGAGAGGACGATCCAAACACTAGAGGATATGTCGAGAGCGTGTGTTTTGGACCAACCGATGAGTTGGGATCGGTATATGCCATTGGTGGAGTTTGCATACAATAATAGCTATCATGCGAGCATTGGAATGGCTCCGTATGAGGCCTTGTATGGGAGGAAATGTCAATCTCCGCTTTGTTGGTATGAAGCTGGAGAAAAAAGCTTGTTAAGGCCGGAAATGATAGCGGAGACTACTGAACAAATCAAGAAAATCCGTGATAGGATGCTTACGGCGCAGAGTCGTCAAAAGAGTTACGCCGATCAGAGGCGAAAGCCCTTAGAATTTGAGGAAGGAGATCATGTCTTCCTTAAAGTTACTCCGACTACGGGAGTAGGTAGGGCGATTAAGGTAAAGAAGTTGAATCCTCGATACATTGGTCCATTTCAAATCCTGGAGAGGATTGGACCGGTGGCGTATCGGATGGCTCTACCACCTCATCTTTCGAACCTGCACGACGTGTTTCACGTGTCGCAGCTTCGGAAGTACACCCCTGATGCTAGCCATGTGTTGGAACTTGAGTCGGTTCAGTTGAGGGAAGATTTGACGCTTCCAGTGGCTCCAGTCAGAATTGATGATACTAGTATCAAACGGTTGCGTGGAAAAGAGGTTTCATTAGTCAAGGTGGCTTGGAGTCGAGACGGTGTTGAGGAACACACTTGGGAACTTGAGTCGGAGATGCGAATGGATTATCCGCATTTATTCTCAGGTAATTGCATTTGAATTTTGTGGGCAAAATTCCCAATTAGGTGGGTAGAATGTAAAACCAGGTTAATTAACGGCTAATTAACCCATAAACGAGAATTTATTCTAGAAAGCCCAAAATGTGATTTTTGTGGCTAAATATGATAGAGGAGACTGAGACGAGAATTTCGGTACCAATTTTATAGAATTCGGGCCAAGATTGGACCAAACAGGCCAAACCGGGCCAAACGGACCCAAAGTGGGCCCTTGGCCCAACATAACTTAACCAAAACCCTAGTTTTCAGCACTCTCTCTCCTCATTTGTTACACACACAAGCTGAAATTAGAGAGAAAGGGAGGAAGAACACTCTCTCAAGTTCTCTCCCTTGGTTGATCTTCAAACCACCATAACTTTTGATCTAGAGCTCCGATTGCCACTCCGTTTATGGCCACGCGTTCACCGTGGAGAGCTATACAAAACCCATACAATTAATCTTGAGGTAAGCCACGTGTTGCTGTTCGAAATTTCAGCCCTTATTTTCGAGTTTCATGGGTGAAATGTTGAGATTTTGGGTTCTTTGATGTTATAGGACCCAACTCTCTTGAAGGAGAAGGTTAATCTTGTCTCCTTGGACCTTGG
>NC_029777.3:66709559-66710057 GCF_000817695.3 Arachis duranensis
TTTTGGGCATACTTTGGTGGAACATAACTTGGACTACGGATCTCTGTTTTGTGCCAAATCTATTTAGAAATGAAATTGGATTCGGGATGTCCATGCCCTTCGAAGAACGGGTGAAAAACGATTTAAAATGAGAAAGTTATGTCCGTTGGAAGATTGGGGTTCAAATTGGTAAATTCTGCAGCTTTTAACTTAGAAAATTTTTAGCAGAATGACCCCTTAGAAAATTTTTAGCAGAATGACCCCTTGCGCGTGGGCGCACTTGGCGCGTGCGCGCCGTTCTTCCCGAAAATGCCATACACGCGTACGCGTTAAGTGCGCGGGCGCGCCGATTGTGCTGCACCCAATGCCCAGCCATTTTCCAGAGAGTTATGCCAGAACTGTGCCAGTGTTGTGCCTGGGGCACGAGAACGCCCACGCGTACGCGTGGTTGACGCGTACTTGCCGATTGGCAAATTTTTAATCCACGCGTTAGCGTGCATGACGCTTGTGCGTCGATGA
>NC_029777.3:66710992-66721912 GCF_000817695.3 Arachis duranensis
CCTTTTATGGTTTAGCTTGTTTATAAGCTTTGATATTATCTGAAGGAAGTTCTAGGATTGCCTTCGGCTTTCCTCTATTATTATGTATTATATATGTGGAAGCTGTTACCATGCTGGGGACCTCTGGTTCTCACCCATGCGGATTTTGTGGTTTTCAGATGCAGGACGTACGGTTTCCCGCTGAGGCATGCTGGAGACTTCTAGATTTGTGAAGATTCCTTGTTCTTGGGGACTATGTTTTGGTTTATATGTTTTGCTTAGATACTTTTATCTCCATTAAATAATATAAACTGTGATGACTCCTCTTATGGGAGATTTTGGAGAATAGGTTTTATGTGTTTGTGTCCCTTTGGGTTTCCTTTGGGGTTTTCCTTATTTTTATCATATGTATATATTGCTATGCTCGGACCGGTTATCTTCGCAGCCGGATTTTGGGTCTTGATATTCCTGTTTTTGACACTCTTTTGTTTATATATAATCTTGAACTGGTTTATCCTTGCTTGTTACGTTATCGATCGGAGTGTTGCGCTTTTGAGTTGCGGTTTTTGTTTACCCCTTTTCTACAAAGGCTCCTAGTTATAATCAATCATTCATACTACTATACGTACTAAATTTTTATTTTAGAGGGCGTAATACCTTGCCATCTCTGAATTATGACTTAAGCATAAGACTCTTTATGGTAGGGTGTTACATTAAGCCCTTTTTTAATTGCATTAAGAGATATAAAGCAACACGACATTACTCAAAGCATGCATGGGCTAGTAGTTGATTGGCTTGTAGAGATTTGCATAATGTAATTTTTCTCATATAATACAATGTTATGGATTATAGCTGATAAATTTAGTACGGTTGAACAATACACTGAGGATTATAGTTGATGTATCAATGCATTTTGTTTATGTTTTGAATTATATTGACTTGTTTGTTTATAGTACTTTTCTTTTAGTTTGATAATACAATGAAATTGTTTATTTTTTGAAATATTATAAATATTCAAATACAAATTAGATAAAACATTTGTATTAAATTTATATTTATTTTGTATGAAAACAAGTTTATTTTGTAATTAAAAAATAAAAAATTATATTTTACCTTACTGACAGATTTACAGACGGATTTTCTGTCTGTAATTAGAGTGTGAGATGATTTTCCAAAGTTCAAATTACAGACGAAAAATTTATCAGAAAATTCATCTGTAATTACAGACAAAACATCCGTCTGAAAATCTGTCTGTAGTTACAGACGGAAAATCTATCTGAAAATCCGTTTGTAATTACAGACGAAAAATCTGTCTGAAAATCCGTCTGTAATTACAGAGAGAAAATCCGTCTAAAAATCTGTCTGTAATTATAGACAAAAAATCCGTCTGAAAATCCGTCTGTAATTACAGAGGGAAAATCCGTCGGTAACTGGTAAAAATCCGTCGGTAATTTTTCGACGGAAAAAAAATCGGTCGGTAAATAATTTCCGACGGGGCTTTTATAGAGGTACAAAATCCGTCGGTAACCAAAAATCTGTCTATAATAAAGACTAAATCTGTCTGTATTAATCTATTTTCTAGTTGTGTTCACAAAATGTATTTATTTGATCCCTGGCTTTTTAATTACACTATTTATATCTTTGAATTTGAATAAAATGCATTTAGATGATTCCTTGCTTCGTTAAATTACTTGTTCTAAGGAGTGACCTGGCAAATGATTGCCATGTTGGACAACCTGAAATGTTGTCGTATTAATTTTAGCGCTAAATCCATAATGAAATAACGTCGTTTCAACTATGAGGGAGTTAAAACGTTCAAACCCCATAGCAAAGAGGTCACTTCGTCTTCTTCATCTTCTTCTAACATAAACCACATTGTTCAAAATCCTGACATCCGCGAATCATCGTGAGGGTTGTTGTGGTGAAGCGATTTAGAGTTCGTCATAACCCTTATATAATAATAATAGAGTTCTTTTTTTAAATTAGTATAATTATGAATTATTCATTAAATACTAAGTATAATATTGTTATATAATTACAATTAAGATAATTTTCTGAATTAAATTTAAAAGAGATTAGTATAATTATAATAAAGAGATTATCTTAAATTAGTATAATTATGTATCCTTCATTACATACTAATTATAATATAATTATATCAATTAAAGATAATTTTTAAAAATAAATTTAAAAGAGAGAAATAGTGCAATCATTTTGGAAGGATAATGGGTTCAGAAGAAAATGACACCTCACTTTCATTAGTTGGGAGAAAATCCAGTTTTAGTATATTAAATAGAAGTAGATTGGTATAAATTATAATAAATTATATAACATTTAAAAAGAAAATAAAATGAATAAGAAGAAAATAAAAATAAATAGAATAGATAGAAGCCTACAATAAAATAAATTGAATATGAGAGTTTTTTTTGGTATATTTCATATCACATCCGTTTCAATAATAATAATAAAAAATAAAAATATGTCAACTTGATATCTAAGAAAAAATGATGAGATAAAATCATAATACAGTTCTAAAATAAAAGCTTAAATTAGAACATAATATCATTACACAACACATATTGAAAGTAATTTCACACTACAATATATCAGAAACAGGTAAATAACTTAAATTTAAATACGAAATATTTTTTATTTATGCATACATGATAACACCATGGTCTATAAATACTTCATAGATAACATATCTTATAGAGCTCCAAATGATGAGCACAAAAATTAGAGAGTGTGGTAGTTTGTGTCCACGATAGTTGTCTTCTTGCAACGACGCCTCATAGGAAGAAAAAGAATTGTTGTAAAAGCTATCAAATGAAAAAGTAATTGGTAAACGAATAATATTTTCTTCTAGCATACATGGTCTTTTATAATGGTAAAATAAAAATGGAAGGAATTAAATTTTATATTTTTATATTAGGAATAGAATTTGATATTTATCCTAATAAAATTATTATTATTATCAATATAAATGGGTTAACAACTTGCCACTAATAAAGCCATTGGATAATGGATAAGAATTAGAAGGATATGAATATAATTAAAATATTTAAAAATATTTTCGATTGATAATTAGTTTAATGATGTATTAAATATTGATTTTATATAATTATAATAAAAATATTCTCTTAAATTAGTATAATTATGCATTATTCATTAAAATAATTAAAAATATTTCTGATTAATAATTGATAAGTAGTTTAACAAATGCATTAAATATTAATTTTATATAATTAAAATAAAAATATTTTTTAAATTAGTATAATTATGCATTATTCATTAAAATAATTAAAAATATTTTTGATTAATAATTGATAAGTAGTTTAATAATGTATTAAAAATTAATTTTATATAATTAAAATAAAGATATTTTCCTAAATTATAGTTTATAAATGAGATGAGACATAATTAATATAAGCGTGTATCTCAGGTGCACATATATTATATTATATAACTTATTTTGTTTACCATATAAACGAGACAATAATCTACATTTTATCTATATACAGGGACGGACCAACGTACCTCAGTGGGACTGGAAGGCATTTGCCTCCACTCTAATTTATTTTTTTTAATATATATATATGTTTAATTATTTTATTGGTTTTTATAGTTTTATAAAATTTTTAATTAGGTCCTTATATTTTTTTTATTTTAATTGAATTCTTGCACCAATTTTTTTAATTAGGTCTCTACATTTTTTTTCTTTTTATTTGGTTCCTGCACTAATTTTTTTTAATTGAGTCTCTATAAAATTAAACCAATTATTGTCAAGAGGAACCTAATTGAAAAAAAATTTGGTGCAGAGACCCAATTAAAAGAAAAAAAGTATAAAGATCTAATTGAAAATCTCGGAAAACTATAGAGACCAACAAAGTAATTAAACATATATATATATATATATAAAATATGCTTTTATTTTTAATTTTAAATGACTTCACTACAAATAAACTAAACCCAATTATTTAAAGCTCCAAATCTATTTTATCTTTCTATCATTTTAACTATTAGTTAACTTAATCAAATTTAATCTTCTTCTATTCTCAAATCCTAGCCGTCACTACTTCTTTATTCTCTTAAACTCCCTTCTTAGTTTCATATCTTCAACTTTCATTTTCTATCTTTTTAGTGGTCATCTTCTTTTCATCAAAAGGTAAATTTTAAATTTTTTATTTTTTTATATAATTTTTTATAACTCTATATATCTTTCAATTTTATTGTTTCTCTTTTTGATATTTTCAATTATAAATTTTAATTCAAAAAATTATAGTTTAGGTATTAATCTAATTTTTTATTCTCTTCATAAATTTATATATTTTATTTTATATATTCTCAATTTAGTGATTTTTATTATTTATTTGTTTATCTTTCATTCTATTTTATTATATGTAATTATGTTGCATATAAATTTCTAAAATCAATTGATCAATTTACTAATTTAGAATATATTTTTTATTTTTAAAAATAGTAATAAAAAATATTTTAAAAAATATCTTTCCTCTTATTTTGTTATATGTAATTTTTAGTTTTTTTATTTGAATAATTATTAGTGAATGGTTTAAAGATTATGAAGAGTTCAGATGTATATTAAAAAAAAGTGAATACTATTATAAAAATTTTATAATTGTCTTTATATAAAGATATTTTTTTTTTTACTATTAGATTATAAATTGTATGGTTTAATTTTAATGTGTTACAAAAATATTATTTTTTTAAAGTATAACTGAACAAATAAAATATATTTTTAATACAAAAAATTTTATAAAAAAATATTTTTAACATTTTCATTTAGATAGGTGCCTTCAAAAAATATTAACAAGTTAAACACCGCGTTGCACATTGTTAGAATCCTCAATTTTTAAGCTAGTGATGTTAATTTTATTTAATTTTAATATATTTCTAAAAATATCTTTTATTAATATTATCTTACTATGTATGGTTAGGTTCATGTTGTATTAAGAACACAATTTAGGACTAAGTTTAGGATTATAATTGGTGCTAGCTATTTTTAGAGATTTATTATACTATTAATTAATTAAATAGCTATTTTTATATGAAAAAATTTTGTTTAACAAATAAAAAGTTGTCTCTGTTATAAATTTCTGTTACTTTGAATTTGTTATTGATTTTCTTTTTAAATTTTAACAGAGGCTTCACTTTTTACTTTCGAGACAAGCCATACTTTCGCAAATCACAATACGTTATTCTCCCTTAATTGAAAAAGATCAATTTTGGAATAACTCAAAAATTTTATGTTTGAGGACATCTTAATTTCTATATTCCTAACACACTTATGCAAATCAATTGGTAGAGTAATTAATTAATGTTTTTTTTTCATTTTTTTCCACTCTAAATACTTGTGTATTAAAGCCATAAAATACGAGGATCTGTTCAAAAAAAATATAAAATACAAGAAAATTTTGGGAAAATCTGTGGTTGAGTGAAATACTACTATACCAAATTGTAAATTAACTATAATCTTAACTAGTTTTAATGTCAAACTATTATCCTAAACATTCAACCTATGGTAGTTATTACCGTGCTAAAGTCCTTATGTTTCAGCAGGTGATGAACTGCGCTGGCGGCATCACCTAGTGGACACGTGTTGATGATGGAGTACACGTGTAGACAAAAGCTGTTCCGTTGCAATGGTTGTAGAGAGGGATTTAGGTGAGTTGGGATAATCACGTATGCCATAAGCTTTTTTTTTTTTGGGTCAGGGATCCAGGCCATACAAGGCCCAGACCCAAAACACACCAAGCCCAGCCCAACAAGACTTCAACCATGTGCTTCCTCTGCAAGTTTGTCGAGAGTGGAGCTCCCTCCTAGTAGCAGCTTTCTCCTAGCAGCTTCCAATCACATGAATAAATGAAAACTGTGCATAGTATAAAAGGTCTTCGTGCTCGCCGGCAAGAACTTGAAGAACCCCCGTTGGTGTAGCAGAAACCCGTCGCCCATCATTGAAGCCAAACCTTGATGATGAAGCCTTCAACAGAGCTTTTCCTTCCGAAGCTGCAGCAAAGACGTTTCCGTGAACATCCTCCAGCACTCAACAGCTCAAGTTGCGATCTCGATAGGTTGCGGAAGCTATACCCGCAGCTGACCCACATCAGGGAAACCTAGCTTTGTGGCCACATTTCCTTGGGATGCATGCGGACCCACTGCCACAGATCAGACAGAATCGAAGATGGGTTGTGACTCAATGAAACTCAGCCTTCTTCCTTCAATGCTACTAATCTATCATGTCTTCTCTCACTCTTTGGAATAGCGCCAAAACACCCAAATCCAAACAAGGAAGGTAATGAACCAGCAAACCTGCTATACCCTCGTCTCTCGAAGATGGAGGTGCCGAAATCCAAAGCCAAATTACCCTCAAACTTTCAACCTACAAACAAAATAAATTCCTTTCTGATTCGAATGATTCACAGCCAATCCAAAACAAATTACATGCTCACGATCTGTTTGCCATTTGCAGTGACATGTCGTTTTCTCTTTTCAAATTGTTCATGATGGTTTGCGGCTTGCACCTGAGCCAATCCTGTTGAAGAGAATCGTCAGCTGAAAGCTTGGCTACTTCATGTGTTAAGGCATTCCCCTCTCTAGGAACCCAGGTAAACCCATAATTAGAGATATGCCACGCTAAATCCAAAATGTCATCCAAAATAACTTGAATTTCTGCAATTGATGCTTTTGATTTTAGAGCTTGGATGAGAATCAAACTGTCAGATTCAAAAATAATTCTTTGCAATTGAAAGTTGTTTGCTATTATTAGTGCTTCTCTAACCGCTAAGACTTCCGCAGCTAAAGGCGAGGTGGCCACTATTTTAGAGTTTGAGGCTGTGAGAAGATTTCCAGCGTGGTCTCTGAATACTGCTGCTATTGCTCCTCCAGAAAGAGCTGCAAGAAATGCTACATCAACATTGCACTTAACCCACCCTGGCAGTGGCGGTCTCCAGGTAACCCTTCTAACTGTCCTTCTATCATTAACAAAACTTTTTGCTGGTTCTTCTGCCATTTCTGCAAATTCTATTTCCATTTGCTTAGCCTTATAAATTACTAATAAGGGATTAGGTTTGGACCTCTAATGCACTGCATGATTTCTTGCCTTCCACACCTCCCATGCCAAAAAACCAACCCTGCTAATACACAGCTCATAATCAGTTCCTGTACACGCCTTCATTTTTTTGAAAAGATCCATAATCCATTTTCCAAAAGATGAGACTGTATGAGCCGTAGGACAACACTGAATTTGGGCTCCAAACCACGCAGCCCTTGTCCACGGGCAAAGCAGCAGTGCATGCTCAGTGGACTCTGGTTCCTGCAAACAAATAGCACAAATAGGAGTGTTAGAAATTCTTTTATTATAAAGGTTTTGAAAGACCGGTAATATGTTATGTGAGGCTCGCCATAAAAAGGTTCTGATCTTTTGAGGCACTTTTAAATTCCAAATGTCCCTCCATAAGTCCTTGAAGTCATCACTAGTTGATGGGCTATTGCTATTACCAATACTCTGCTCTCTTCTGGCAACATGATATCCCGTCTTGATGGTGTACTTCCCATCTGTTTTAAAAGGCCAACTAAACTTGTCTTCTCTACCAATAACACTTACCGGGGTTCTAATGATCTTCCCTATAATACCTGTATCAAAATGTTTTCTTAACTCGTTTATATTCCACCCCTGTCCTTCAGTAATTAGCTCCTTTACAAAAGTGACGTCATTATTCATAACCTGAAGACTCTTTTGCATCTTCAAAATCCAGTTATCTTCCTGAATTCTCACTTTCTCTCCATTTCCAATCAACCATCTCCCATTTCTCAAAAGGAAATCCTTACCCTACACAATACTTTTCTAGATCCAAGATGCTCCCCTACCTGCCTTAGTTACTTTAAAATCCTCATTCGGAAATTATACAGCCTTAAGCACCTGAACCCACACCGCATTAGGGCATTCAAACACTCTCCATGCCTATTTTGCCAAGTGTGCTATATTTTGACTATAAAAATCCTTAAAACCAATTCCTCCCTCCCTTTTGCTAGCACAAATTTTATCCCAACTCCTCCAATAGACACCCCTATCCTTACCAGTAGAAGCCCACCAAAATTTAGCCACTTTCTGACTAAGACGCTGACAAAAACCTTTAGGAAAAAGGACAACATTCATAGCATAGGCAAGTATCGCTTGAATAACCGACTTAATGAGAACCTCTCTCCCATAATGACTAAGGAGTTTTTCTTTCCACCCTCGAAGCTTATTAGACACTCGCTCCTCAATCCACCTCAGAGCTTTATTCCTAGATCTGCCCCACTGAGCTAGAAGACCAAGATACTTACCCAGTTTATCCCAGGCAGGCAATCCTAAAATCTCTTCTATTTCTACTCTATTTCTGATCGGAATTTGATTGCCGAACGTAATCTCAGACTTGTCAACATTTATTCGCTGCCCCGAGGCTTCCGTATACATATTTATAATAGTTATAAGCTGATAAATCTCCTCCACACTATCCTTCGAGAAAATAATGCAGTCATCCGTAAAGAGGAGATGAGAAATGGATGGGGCGGTAGGGGCAATTCTAACACCAGAGATTCTACCCTCTTCTTTAACCTTATCCATAAGGATAGTAAAAACTTCAGCTGCTATGATAAACAAGTATGGCGATAGGGGATCTCCCTGCCTTAGTCCCCTCTGTGGCACAAAACTTTTTGACAAAATACCATTGATCTTGATTCTATAAGTGACCTGTGAGACACAACTCATAATCATCTTAACCGAATGTGGATTGAACCCAAAGGCTTTCAGAGTAGCTTCTAGGAATGACCATTCAACCCTGTCATAAGCTTTGTTCATATCAATCTTAACAGCTAAGTTCCTAGAAGCCTGCTGCCCTCTTTTATTTAAAGCATGAAACATTTCCTGCACTATCACCAAGTTATCTTGAATGAGGCGTCCCCCCTACAAAAGCACTCTGGATAGGTGATATAATCGTATCTATTATTCTTCTAAGCCTATTAACCAACACCTTAGAAACGATCTTATATATAAAGTTACAACAGCTAATCGGTCGAAGCTGATTTAGAGTTTCTGGGTAATTGATCTTAGGAACCAAAACTATAATAGTATCTCCAATGTTGCTTGGTAGGATCCTTTCCTAAAAGAAATTCTTAACAGCTTCACAAACCTCTTTCTCGATAATTGCCCAATGATTTTGAAAAAACAAACCATTTAATCCATCTGGACCTGGTGCCTTAAGACTTCCAAGGCTAAAAGTAGCTTCCTTAATTTCCTTATCAGAGACCTATTTCACAAGCTCTCGATTCATATCATGAGTCACTCTAACAGGGATTTTGCCAATGCATTCAGACATAGCAAGGTTATCTGAAGCTTTAAACAGATTCTGAAAATGTAGTACTGCCAGGTGATAAACCACTATTTTATGGTTTATCTTGTGCTCAATTGAGTGGTTTTTATCAACTCTTTACTCACTTATTCATACAATTCGCATGTTTTACATCTTCCTTCCTGATTTTATGCTATGATTGAAAACATGCTTCTTTGATCTTATATTTGCTTATTATTAATCCTCTCTTATTACCATTAGATGCCTTGATATGTGTGTTAAGTGTTTTCAGATATTATAAAGGCAGGAATGGCTCAGAGGATGGAAAGGAAGCATGCAAAAGTGAAAGGAATGCAAGAAGTTGGAGAAACTACTAAGCTGTCCAGCTGACCTCTTCGCACTCAAACGGCTATAACTTTAGCTATAGAGGTCTAAACGACGCGGTTTCAGTTGCGTTGGAAAGCTAACATCCGGGGCTTCGATTTGATATATAATTTGCCATAGTTGCCCCGACGCCAGGCGACGCGAACGCGTGGGTCACGCAGACGCGTGACCTGGCCAACACCCAATCCGCGCGGTCGCGTGGACGACGCGGCCGCGTCACTTTTCCGTGACCTGTACGGACCAGAAAGCGCTGGAAGTGATTTCTGGGCTATTTCTGACCCAGTTTTCGGCCCAGAGAACACAGATTAGAGGCTATAAAGTGGGGGAATGCATCCATTCATAAAGAGGCCTCTCATAATTTACTTTTCATGTTTTAGATGTAGTTTTGGAGAGAGAGGTTCTCTCCTCTCTCTCTCTCTCTTTTAGGATTTAGGTAGTGTTTTTAGAAATTAGGATTTAGGACTTCTCTTAGCTTTCTAGAGTGACTCTCGATCCCAGGTTTAATATTCCTTTTTACTATTTAATTTCTCTTTTATATTTTGATTACTCTGAAGCCTTTATTATGTTTGATTGATGTTGCCCAATTGGCTGTTGATGACATTTTTATTTAATGATAATTGAGGTATTTTCAGTTTATAATTATTCTCTTTGAATTAAATTGACATTGCTTCCCATCTAAGGATATTTTTATTATTCCAGCAATTTTACTTTTTTTCCCTTTTGGTTCTGATTAAGAATTTAGTAACTCAATAGTTATTAAACTCAACGTAATTAATAATCGTTATCTTGCTAATTGAGCTGAACCTAAATAATCCCAACCTTTTCTTAGGAAATAATTTGGATTCAAAGGTCAATTTAATTAGTCCTTTGACTTTTCTTTGCCTTGGTAAAGGTTGACCAAGTGGAGTTTAGATTCAACTTTTATTATAGTTGAGAGAGATAACTAAGTTAGACCTCTAAATTCCCTTATCTTGCCAAAAGTTGTTTTACAGTTATTTATTTATTTTTAATTGCCATTTACTTTACTTGTCATTTAAATCACTTGCTTCTCACCTTCTAAAAAACCGAATTCACAACCTTTATAGCCAATAATAAGAACATACTTCTTTGCAGTTCCTTGAGAAGATGACTGGTGGACGAAATTGTGATTCTTAATTAATGGCTCCTTGGCATGTGCCAAGGAGAACTAATTTAACTAACTGATTACTTG
>NC_029777.3:66722012-66722181 GCF_000817695.3 Arachis duranensis
TTCAATTGTTTTTCTCATGTGTATAGATCCACCAGCTGAGTGGTCTAGAGAAATCTGAGCTTTTTCTGTGAGCCCATAGTAAAAGATGTCTAGTTGCACCCATTCTGAAAACATTTCAGAGGGACATTTTCTTAGCATCTCTCTGTATCTCTCCCATGCATCATAAAGG
>NC_029777.3:66723636-66724834 GCF_000817695.3 Arachis duranensis
ACAAGAAAAACTCAAGAACACCTTGAAGATTCACAAGAACACCAAGAACACAAGAAAGAACACCAAACTTAAAATTTTTAGAAAACCAAGACAAATTTTCGAAAATTATGAAAAGATTAACAAGAAAACACCAAACTTAAAGTTTGGCAAAAGATTAAATCAAGAAAAATTATTTTTGAAAAAGATTTTCAAAAGTATTGGTGCTCCCTTATCAAGAATATGACCCTTCTATTCTAGCCAAATGGGCAGCAAATATAACAATTGTTTTGAAAAAGCACAAGAAAAACAAGAAAAGACTCAGAACAAGAAAAATTAAAGATCAAACAAGAAAAATAGACAAGAACAACTTGAAGATTAAGGAAAAACAAAGAACACTCACACGAAAATTTCAAAGAAGAATATAAAGGATGCAATTGACACCAAACTTAGAACAAGACACTAAAACTCACGAAAATTAGCAATTAATTAAAAGAAAATAATATTTTTGAAAAGAAATTTTTGAAAAGAAACTATCCTATCAAGATTTAATGACTCTATAAAAATAGGAATAAAAATAAAAATAAATTATTCCTAATCTAAGAAATAAAATAAACCTTTTGAAATCTGGCTATTTGGTTAAGTCTGATGCAGATTCAGAAATTGTTTGTTATTTTTTGTGTTGTTTGGTTGATGGTGGACGAAATTGTGATTCTTAATTAATGGCTCCTTGGCATGTGCCAAGGAGAACTAATTTAACTAACTGATTACTTGCACAATTCCGTTCAACTAAGCAGCAAGTGTACTGGGTCGTCCAAGTAATACCTTACGTGAGTAAGGGTCGAATCCACAGAGATTATTGGTTTGAAGCAATCAATATTTATTTTATTAATCTTAGTCAGGATGTCAATAGGATTATTTGGATTAAAAGTGAAATTACTGGATTTGATAAAAGAGGGAACAATGTTACTTTGATTTGCAGCACTGGGGAATATGTTGGAGTTTTGGAGATGCTTTGTCCTCTGACTTCAACTCTTCCTTGAAATCCTCTTCTCACACGCAGGTTCCTTCCATGGCAAGCTCTATGTAGGGTGTCACCGTTGTCAGTGGCTACTTCCCATCCTCGCAGTGAAAACTATGCTCACGCACTCTGTCACAGTACGGCTAATCACCAGTTGGTTCCCGCTCCTACTGGAATAGAATCACTCTTTTGCGTCTGTCA
>NC_029777.3:66728882-66731736 GCF_000817695.3 Arachis duranensis
CCTAAAAGAAACAATAACTAAATTTCAAACAACCATTCAACAACTGGAGCAAGCATTAATCCAATGGGCTTCTAGGCGCTTAAATATACAAGGCTCAGCCACAGCTCCATGTGGAAAGTCTAGTGAAGAGTGTAGCATGAAAGAAATACTAGAGACTCCAGTGGACAAGGCAGAGAATGAATTCGTACTAGAACAAGTGGAAGAAGCTGTCATTGTTCAAGAAGAAGAGTTGGTTGAAGATCTAGGCAATATTAACTTCCTTGGGAATCCAGAATTGAGGAAAACTCCGTCCAGGATGCTACAGTTGATGCTAAGGAAAATACTATACAATCTCCAAGGCAAGTCGTTTATGAGGAATCAGATGGAATAATCCAAGAAGCAAATTCCCTTGATGGTGATATTCACAAGTCTAGCTCTCTTGGTGATGAACTTGCGTCCGCAAGTGAATTCTCTGAGATCGAAGAATCTTCCCCAAGTGAATATGAAGATGATGCGGAGGTAGATTTCTCTCAACCTTCAATCTATGACTTGAGTGATGAGGAAGACACGGAAGACTTTGACCAGGACACAGATACAATTGAAGATCTTTGCAAAGAAGTGGAGGAATTCACAGAAGAGCATAAGGGAGTAGAACTTACAGAACCACCAGAAACACATATCCCAAGGCCACTACCACCTAATACAAGCTTCAAGTGGGTACAATCCTTAACTTATGACTTTACTTATTCACATGAATATGGTTTACTTGAAACAGATGGCCAGCTTAGAGCTCTCTGCGGCTTTAAGAGTAAAAGGGAAATGGCTCGTACTCAGAGCTGGTGCACAAGGTTCAATAAAGTTCCACGCTTCACCTCGAAGTACACGGATTGGTATCATGCTCAATTGCATGGATCACGGAGAATGTTTGGTCACCACGGTGAGATTCTATTTTTTAACCTGCCCGAATGGAAACTTACAAATCAAAACGAAGGCGGATTTAAAAGCAAGGCTTGGAATCCTGGAGTTTATTCTGACATTTATCACCCCGGGAACCTAAAAATCTGTTTGAAGCTGTTCAGAAGCTTCACATGCCTAGTTTGGGACCCCGGAGGCTATTGGCATTCCAAGCACTGGTGGAGATTTTTGGACGAATTTAAACATAAGCCACCCTAACCGGAAGCTCCTTCAATGTCCAACTTAAGGACTCTAACTAAAAGTGATATGTGGGAGACAACCCACCATGGTATGGTCGTTTCTTTTTCAGTTTATTTCATCATTATTTGTTTGTATTTTTATTTCCTTTTCATTTTACTTTAGTAAACCTGGAATCAATCATAGCACTCATATTAATCACTGCATTCTTCATTGTTCATGCATATAAAAAAAAATTCGCTACGCGACGCGATCGCATCAACGACGTGTCTGCGTCGCTTGGAGAGAAAGGAAAATTAAAAAGTGAACAGAGAGTCACGCAGGAGCGTGGCTGGAGGCGTGCTAATGGCAGATATCGACCCACGCGACCGCGTCACTGACGCATCCGCATCGAATGGGAAGTATGGCCTCCTACGCGACCGTGTGCCCCACGCGGCCGCGTACCCTGCATTTTCGACGTAAAAGGGTGCACAATGCCATATTGTGCGAGAGTGGTGCTGGATTGGTGCTGGAAGCACAATCCTTGTCACGCGACCGCGTTGCCGACGCGGCCGCGTCAATTATTTTCTGACGCACACTCACGCGATCGCGTGCCCTTCGCGATCGCGTCACCCCAATTTTGGCAAATAAATTAATTTGAACAGAGAGTTTTGCTAGCGCGAGTCTGCACTCGCGCCAGCAGCGCAACACGGGTCACGCGATCGCGTGATTGACGCGATCGCGTCGTCTTACCTGACGCGCACCCACACGAACACGTGCCCTACGCGGCCGCGTCGCATGCGCCGCACAGCTCACCCTAAAATTGCCACATATCTTATCTTTCTCTCCTCCAAATCCTAATTTTTCTTTTCCTTTCTTATTTACTTCCTCTTCCCTTCTTTTCCTTCTCATTCTTCTTATTTTTCTTTTTATTTTATTTTAATTTATTTGCATATCTCATTCATTGCATTTTAAATTTGTGCATATTTTTATTTTCTTTTCTGAATTTTTTTTCTTTTATTTTTCCATTGGTGTTAAATATCCCTTCTTATTCAACTGTTACATCTTTTCTTGAATATATTTTGGTAACTTGTTTTGCACTGTTGGGCAATACTATTTAAGTCAATGTTAATCTTTTATGTTATTTGTATTAATTTTGCAAACCAATAATCTCCGTGGGATCGACCCTTACTCACGTAAGGTATTACTTGGACGACCCAGTGCACTTGCTGGTTAGTTGTACGGATTACAAATTCGTGCACCAGTATGCCATGGCTTCTATCTTTTCTCACGTACATGTTGAAGCTTCCATGTAAATGAGACCATTATCATTTGGCATTACTCAACCCATATTTCATTTACTTTCTATCTTTATTTTTGGGTTACTTTTCTTTCCTTTTTCTTTCAGGATGGCCACCCAGAAGGGAAGCGGAAGACGTTTACATGGGGAGACAGACAAGTCCATCTGCAAAATCTTGAAGAAAAGCTTTAGTTGGAACAACCCGTCCACCTGCACATCTCAGCATGCACCGAGGACGGTGCAATCTTTAAGTGTGGGGAGGTCGATACCGATCTCCGTGGGTTAGTACTTTTTTTTCAACACCAATAATCTTATTTTCTTTATTTGTTCATTGTTGCATCTGCATATTTGATTGCATATTTATTTGATGATTTTGTGCATTTAGTTACTACTTGGTTAAAATAATAAATTTCTTTTAAGATCCTATTTTTGAAAAATTTCACC
>NC_029777.3:66731763-66735310 GCF_000817695.3 Arachis duranensis
TCTTATTCTATAAATCACAACACTAGCCTTAAGAAGAAAAACAAATTTAAAATCCCAAGTTGAATCCTTGGTTAGCTTAAGATAGAAGTTGTGTAATTGTTTAAGTGTGGGAAACCTATTGGGAACATGGATGATAAAAACAAAGGGTAGGAAGTTGAAAAGAATGAAATAATTCAAAATAAAATTTTTGGGAAGCATGCTCATGTGAAGTCAAAATAATTAAATTACCATGTGCATTGAAAAAAAAAATATATATTAAATAAGGGGATACAACAAAAAAAAGTAATATTACCCCCAATGCAAAATAAAAAGGATCAATGCACATGGGACGAAATTCAAAATTAAATTTGATATATGAGCATGTAATACAAAAGTAGGAAAAATTATGGGAAGCTAAGTATAATTTTAAATTTTTTATATAGTATGTATATGTTAGGTGAGATCTTAGACCACTCAAGGATTCACTTCACTAGCTCACTTAGCCTTATATATATACCCTCACCCTTACCTTGACCCATTACAACCTTGAAAAGACCTCATGATGTTTGCATTGGTACATTAAATATTTGTTGATTGGTGAGATGAAGAACAAAGTTTAGAAAGTATGACTAGAGAAGAATAGAGAGATTGACCCTAGACACTTGAGAGTTAGAGTTACATACACTACCAGTGAGGGTTCAATGCTTGATTCTATGTTCCCTACTTTCATGAGCTATCTTCTCACAAGTTTACCTGTCCTTATTTTATATGATTTGAATTAGTGGGATTTGAATTATTTTTGTCTTGGAGAACTTATTTACTCTTAACCAAGTAGGTAGAAACATTTAGCATGTAGTTGCATTCATAGGTTGCATTTCATACATTTCACCATTCCTCTTCATCTCTTTATAGTTTCTCTTGAGCTTAGCTTGAGGACATGCTATTGTTTAAGTGTGGGGAGGTTGATAAACCACTATTTTATGGTTTATCTTGTGCTCAATTGAGTGGTTTTTATCAACTCTTTACTCACTTATTCATACAATTCGCATGTTTTACATTTTCCTTCCTGATTTTATGCTATGATTGAAAACATGCTTCTTTGATCTTATATTTGCTTATTATTAATCCTCTCTTATTACCATTAGATGCCTTGATATGTGTGTTAAGTGTTTTCAGATATTATAAAGGCATGAATGGCTCAGAGGATGCAAAGGAAGCATGCAAAAGTGAAAGGAATGCAAGAAGTTAGAGAAACTACTAAGCTGTCCAGCCTGACCTCTTCGTACTCAAACGGCTATAACTTTAGCTACAGAAGTCCAAACGACGCGGTTTTAGTTGCGTTGGAAAGCTAACGTCCGGGGCTTCGATTTGATATATAATTTGCCATAGTTGCCCCGACGCCAAGCGACGCGAACGCGTGGGTCACGCAGACGCGTGACCTGGCCAACACCCAATCCGCGCGGTCGCGTGGACGACGCGGCCGCGTCACTTTTCCGTGACCTGTACGGACCAGAAAGCGCTGGAAGTGATTTCTGGGCTGTTTCTGACCCAGTTTTTGGCCCAGAGAACACAGATTAGAGGCTATAAAGTGGGGGAATGCATCCATTCATAAAGAGGCCTCTCATAATTTACTTTTCATGTTTTAGATGTAGTTTTGGAGAGAGAGGTTCTCTCCTCTCTCTCTCTCTTTTAGGATTTAGGTAGTGTTTTTAGAAATTAGGATTTAAGACTTCTCTTAGCTTTCTATAGTGACTCTCGATCCCAGGTTTAATATTCCTCTAGAGTGACTCTCGATCCAGGTTTAATATTCCTTTTTACTATTTAATTTCTCTTTTATATTTTGATTACTCTGAAGCCTTTATTATGTTTGATTGATGTTGCCCAATTGGCTGTTGATGACATTTTTATTTAATGATAATTGAGGTATTTTCAGTTTATAATTATTCTCTTTGAATTAAATTGCCATTGCTTCCCATCTAAGGATATTTTTATTATTCCAGCAATTTTACTTTTTTTCCCTTTTGGTTCTGATTAAGAATTTAGTAATTCAACAGTTATTAAACTCAACGTAATTAATAATCGTTATCTTGCTAATTGAGCTGAACCTAAATAATCCCAACCTTTTCTTAGGAAATAATTAGGATTCAAAGGTCAATTTAATTAGTCCCTTGACTTTTCTTTGCCCTGGTAAAGGTTGACCAAGTGGAGTTTAGATTCAACTTTTATTATAGTTGAGAGAGATAACTAAGTTAGACCTCTAAATTCCCTTATCTTGCCAAAAGTTGTTTTTACAGTTATTTATTTATTTTTAATTGCCATTTACTTTACTTGTCATTTAAATCACTTGCTTCTCACCTTCTAAACCCTAAATTCACAACCTTTATAGCCAATAATAAGAACATACTTCTTTGCAGTTCCTTGAGAAGATGACCTGAGGTTTGAATACCCGGTTAACAATTTTTAAAGGGGTTTGTTACTTGTGACACCCAAAACGTTTATATGAAAGGACTTTTGAAGGTTTAGAAACTATACTTGCAACGAGGATTTATCCGCAAATTTCTAGACCACATAAAAGTTCTCTCATCACCAGGTTAAGTATATCGTTCTCCCCACACACCCATTCTCCACTACTATCCTTCAATTTCTCAATCCTATTCCTATCCCTATGTTGAATAGTAGATGTATGGAAAAAAGCAGTATTCTTGTCACCAAATTTCAGCCATTTCACTCTAAATCTTTGACCCCAAAACTTTTCCTCTTGTTTCCATAGTCTAGTAATCTCCACTTTCATTGCATTGATTTCCTGTTATTGCCTATCCGAGTACTCTCTTTCATCTGCTTGTTTAAGGTTATGCAAAAGTTTTTGTATTTCGACATCTGCCCTCTTAAAGTTAACCTTACTCCATTTGACCAAATCCTGCTTACAATTATTCATCCTTCGAGTTAAAGTTGTCCAATGGTTAACCGTACTATTACAAACACTGTTCCATCCTCTCCTTATGACATTACCACAATCAACATGGTCTATCCAAAAAGCCTCAAATTTAAAGCATCTGCTCCTTATTCCCCTGGGTTTAACATTGAGAATTAAAGGCGTATGATCAGAACTAATAGATGGTGTTCATACCCTGACCGAGCTCCCCAACTCGGCAAGTTCATAGAAGGTCCGACCTCGCCCTAAAGGCCCACGCCTAAAGGTCGGACCTCGGACCCTAAAGCAAGGAAGGCCCATCAAAAGGAACGCAGCCCAAAACCTAAAGGCCGAAAGGGCCTAGAAAAGGCAGTTCCACAACGATAGAGATAAAGACTCCCAAAGATAAGATAAGATAAGAATATCTTATCCAGGGAAGATCACGGCCAACTATTATAAATACACTGGAGCACCCAGGTATAACTCACACTCTAATTCTACTCAATATCTGCTTGGACCCATGCTAACTTAAGCATCGGAGTGTCATTGCAGGTACAACCACCAACCACTCTGCACATCAAGCTCGGGTCATCAATCCCCCCACCTCGGGCCTCTCTAAGACGACCGAGCTGCACGTTTCAGGTAACCCTCGGAACA
>NC_029777.3:66735704-66736756 GCF_000817695.3 Arachis duranensis
CGAAACTTCAAACCACCCGATATGGATCTCTACGACGGCACCACCGATCCAAGTCACCACCTTAGCAACTTCAGGAGCAGAATGTACCTGGTCGATGCCTACAACGCAATTCGATGCAAAGCCTTCCCCACAACTCTCACCAAGTCAGCCATGAAGTGGTTTGACAACCTGCCACCAAGATCAATCACCAGCTTCGAAGACCTAACCAAAAAATTCCTAACAAGGTTCTCTATTCAAAAGGACAAGACAAAACATGCCCCCAGTCTACTCGAGATCAAACAAGGTAACCATGAAACTCTCCGAGAATACATGGAGCGATTCAACAAAGCCTGCCTGGACATACAACACTTGCCCACTGAAGCAGCCATCATGGGACTAGCAAACGGCCTCAAAGAGGGACCATTTAGCCAATCCATATCCAAACGATACCCGACCTCCCTATACGAGGTGCAGGAGCGGGCAGAAAAATATATCAACATGGAGGAAACCTCCCAGTTAAGAGACTCTTCTAGGAAGGAATCGACCTACCCACTTCGAGATCGAGATCGGGAACAAATGAAGAAAGAAGAAACCAACTCGGACAAGCCACGGAAGTACCACAGTTACACCCCCCTCCGAGTCTCCTTGGTAGACATCTACAGAGAAGTATGCCACACCGAAAAGATCCCACCACCTCGACCGCTAAAACACAAGAGAGCGGGGAGAGATCGGTCCGAATATTGTGAATATCACAAGCTCTACGGTCATTCTACTAACGACTGCTACGACCTAAAAAATGTTATAGAAAAGCTGGCCAGAGAAGGAAAACTCGACAGATACATAGCAGAGAAAGGAGAAGAGACCAGGAAGAGAAGACGGGGAGATAACGAAGATCGGACCGTACAAACCCCACGAACCCCTGAAAGGCACGTTCACATGATAAATGGAGGTTTTGCAGGTGGAGGAACATCCAGATCCTCGCGAAAAAGACACCTCAAAGAAGTCTATCATGTCCGAGAAGACAGTCCCCTACCCGAGTTACCTCCTATCTCATTTACCCGAGAAGATGCTCA
>NC_029777.3:66739069-66742627 GCF_000817695.3 Arachis duranensis
ATATCCAACCAACAGCAAGGATGGATGACCCCCATACTCAACTACCTGAAGTCGGGAACTCTCCCCGCCGAGAGAAAGGAAGCTAAAAGACTCACGAAAGACGCCCAGAATTATACACTAATTCATGACGTATTATACAGAAGAGGATTCTCAAACCCCCTCCTTAGGTGCGTCCCAACCTCAGAAACAAAAAGCATCCTCGAAGAAGTCCACGGAGGCATGTGTGGAAACCACCTCGGAGCTCGGGCACTATCCAAGAAAGTAGTCAGAGCCGGATTCTACTGGCCGACCTTGCAAAGAGACGCAACGGAGTTTGTGAAAATATGCCCCCTGCCAAAAACACGCCAATTTTCACAAAGCACCACCCGAAGATCTTATCAGCATCACCGCACCATGGCCCTTCGCAAAGTGGGGACTCGACCTACTCGGCCCGTTCCCACAAGGACCGGGGCAAGTCAAATACCTCATAGTAGGGGTCGACTACTTCACAAAATGGATCGAAGCTGAACCCTTAGCCACCATTACGGCTCAGAAAAGCCACAAATTCCTATACAAAAACATTGTCACAAGGTTCGGAGTCCCCTACTCCATCACAACAGACAATGGAACACAGTTCACGGACACAAGTTTTCAGAACTTGGTGGCCGAACTAAAAATCAAACAGACACAAGTTTTCAGAACTTAGTAGCCGAACTAAAAATCAAACAGCAATTCACCTCAGTCGAGCACCCACAAGCCAATGGACAAGCAGAGGCTGCAAATAAAATCATTTTGGCCGGGTTAAAACGAAGACTCCAAAAGGCCAAAGGGGCATGGGCCGAAGAGCTCCCCCAGGTGCTATGGGCATATCGGACAACCCCACACTCTACAACGGGAGAATCGCCATTCCGACTAGCTTACGGGATGGAGGCAATGATTCCTATCGAAATAGATGAAGGGTCACCCAGAGTCATCTTCTACAGCGAAGGAGGCAACCCACAGGCACAAAGGGAAGAACTCCACCTCCTCCCCGAGGTCCGAGAAAAAGCCCGAATCCAACGGGAGAATCCCCATTCCGACTAGCCTACGGGATGGAAGCAATGATTCCTATTGAAATAGATGAAGGGTCACCCAGAGTCATCTTCTACAACGAAGAAGGCAACCCGCAGGCACAAAAAGAAGAACTCGACCTCCTCCCCGAGGTCCGAGAAGGAGCCCGAATCCGAGAAGAAGCCTTAAAACGGCGAACGGCCCTCAGATACAATCAAAAGGTAATAAAGCGAAGTTTCTCCATTCACGACCTGATTCTAATCCGAAATGACATCGGAACACAAAAGTCGGGAGAAGGAAAGCTAGCTGCAAATTGGAAAGGACCCTACAAGGTAACAGAAGTCTTAGGGACAGGCTACTACAAAGTATCCGACCTAGAAGGCAATGAGCTGCCCAGGGCCTGGCACGCCTGTAATCTAAGACGGTACTACAGCTAGAAAAACTTAACCCGAGGTGTACTCTTTTCCCTACAAGGGTTTTTTAATGAGACACCCGGTTAAGTAAGACACCCGACCTAGTCAAAGGGTAAACACTCTGTAAATATTCTTTCTTTTTTAATACTAATCAAATTTCTCTATTTTCTTTTCTTCTTCCTCATGATGAAACAAATCCTAGAAAGTACCCCACCAAGGCGCATTAATTTATGCTCGGCAAAACGCAAAAAATCATTTGCCAAGAGACCACACAAGGTCGGCAAAGATAAAGCGACGAGGTTCAAATTAATGTGAGAAGTTATAAAGTAACTCTGAAAAGGCTCAAAAGGCCAAATAAAAAGAGATTACAAAAATAACTTAAAAGGCCGACCAACAACAAAGTCGGACCCAACAAAGGGAAAGTTATAAAGTAACTCTGAAATGGCTCAAAAAGCCAAATAAAAGAGATTACAAAAATAACTTAAAAAGGCCGACCAACGACAAAGTCGGACCCAACCAAAAGGAGGTACTCGAGCGCCCGAGGACCGAGAAAAAACTCGGATCCAAGAAAGAAGCCTTAAAACGGCGAGAGCCAAGATTTCGAAAAACGCTTACTAAAAAGTTGCTTTACAAAAAACAACTAAAAAGTACAAGCGAAAGAACGAAATCAAAGGAAGTTTCGAAACGCTAGCTAAAAAGTTGTTATCCAAAAACAAACTAAAAAGCACAAAAGCGGAAACAGAAAAGTCAAAACGCGAACAAAAACACCGCATAATAAAGTTACTACAAGTAGCTAAATAAGCAAAAGGTGTCCAAAGCGTTCACAGAAACCATCCAAAAACAAAAAAGCCCACAGGCCGGGCAAAACACCAAAAAGATTACAGAGGATCAAGGTCCTTTCCGGACTCCACATCAACAGCAGGCTGCGGAGGAAACATAGAGATCGGGACCGCATCGACGGCAACGTCATCCCGGTTTGAAACCTCCACACCAGATCCATCCCCGACCAAAGGTGAAGTCGGGTTCTCAACCGGAACTTTGGGGTCGGACATCGAAACCTCATCCTCGGTAGGAGCAGGAACAATCTTTCCCTCCACAACAATGTTATCCAGGAACAATCTTTCCCTCCATAACAATGTTATCTGTACTGAATAAGCTCGGATCCAGGTCGGGAGCAAGAACCTGGACCTGAGCCTTCAGATTTTCAAACATAGCATCCATACCCTTGGCCACATGACCTTCCAGCTCGTAAAACTCGTCCTGCGCGGATTGCAACTTCTCCTTTGTCTCCACAAGCTCGGCATATAGCCGAGTATAATTCTCTGTAGCCGCCTTCGCCATCTCCTCAGATGTCTTCGCTGCCGCCACAGCCGCGGTAGCTTTAGTTTTCTCTTTCTCCAACGAGGCCTCCAGCTCAGTAATCCTGGCAGCCTTCAGTTGACTAATCTTATCAAGCTCGGACTGAGCCTTCTCAAGTCGGGAGCTGGTCGCCCCAAGGGGGGATTTCCTGAACTCCCGGGCAATAGCGGCATGAAGGCTAGCCATCCGAACGCAGCTCCGCGCCATATACTGAAAATGATGCTCCATAGACACATCATCAGTAGAAATAAAGGTCTGAGGGAGAATATGCTGTTCAATCCAACCAAGAGCATCAAAAGTCCTTATCGTTGAAACCGGCAAGCTCCTGAGAGGTCTTCTACTTCTTGGGAGGAGGACCCGAAAACGGAGGAGGAGAAGAAGTAGTAGGCCCAGAGGTCGGAGGATCCTGACTTATAGCTCGGAACTGGGGAGTCGAAATAGTCTTCGACCGAGTCTGAACACCCACAGTAGTCTTCTGTGGAGAAGATCGGGCAGAAGCCTCCCCGGCCTCGATATTCCGAGCAGCCACAGACTTCTTCGTCCGACGAAGGAACTTCATGGAATCCGCCTGAGAAGACATCTCTGCAAGAAATAAAGAAAGGGATTACCACAACAGAAATTCCACCAAAAACAAAGTACTAGAAAAAAAGATGAATCTCGGAAGAGGTCGGGAACTACCTAACTCGGAACGGAGAAGGCTTGGATCTCCCAACATTTTCTTCGTGTCCAAGTGAGGTGCCCGACCCCATAAACTGCT
>NC_029777.3:66742902-66743795 GCF_000817695.3 Arachis duranensis
AAGGGACTCTTAGAGGAACAGGATCTACCCAACCAAGACCACTTGGAATCTTGGCCGACATCGCTTGAAGAACCTTTCGAGACATAAAAATTCTTGCCTACAAAGAAGAATACAACAGCAAGCAAAAATCACATAAAAGCAGACAGCGAAAACCCATTCAGCAAAACAAGAAACAAAGATCTTTTAAGAAGAAAATACAGCAACCCGGAGCAAGATACCAGAGAACAAAAAAGAGTCCCCCCCATGTACAAAACAAAACAATGGCGGCGCCTCTTTTCGGGGCAAACCCAGGCATAGAGAAAAAGAAACAAACAAAGAGCCACACAAAAGAAACAGAAGCATATGTGCACAAGAAAAGAGATGGGAACAAACCTGGAAGAAAGAAACGAGGACGACGAGCTCCGAAGCAAGGAGAACGGAACGACGGCGCAGAGGAAACCCCGGAAAAACACGCGGAAAGATTCGGGGAAGAAGAAAAAGAAAGAAGAAGCGGTGCCCGAAAAAAGAGATGGCAAAACTCAGAAAAACAGGAAGAGAACAGAATAAACAAAGAAAAAGGAAGGGAGCAAATAAATAATGCCTTCACAAAGCCCGAACGGAAATCGAGGAGAAACGGTAAAATGCAATAAATGCTGAAACGGCCATTTTGAATTTTGAAAAAACTACTATGCCCGAGCTCGACCTCTCAAAAAGGACGAACTCGGGCAGGGGCACTGTTCATAGCCTGACCGAGCTCCCCAACTCGGCAAGTTCATAGAAGGTCCGACCTCGCCCTAAAGGCCCACGCCTAAAGGTCGGACCTCGGACCCTAAAGCAAGGAAGGCCCATCAAAAGGAACGCAGCCCAAAACCTAAAGGCCGAAAGGGCCTAGAAAAGGCGGTTCCACAAAGATA
>NC_029777.3:66747238-66749433 GCF_000817695.3 Arachis duranensis
TGTTTTTCATATGCATTTTTGCATTCATAGTGTCTAGGCATTAAAATTTTCTATGTTTGGTGTCTTGCATGTTTTCTTTTCTTGAAATTTTTTCAAAAATAAATCTTGATGTTCATCTTGATATTCAAAGTGTTCTTGGTGTTCATCTTGACATTCATTGTGTTCTTGCATGCATCATTGGTTTTGATCCAAAAATTTTTATGTTTTGGGTCATTTTTATGTTTTTCCCTCTCATCATTAAAAATTCAAAAATAAAAAATATCTTTTCCTTATTTCTCTCAAAATTTTGAAAATTTGAGTTGACTTAGTCAAAAATTTTTAAAACTTAGCTATTTCTTATAAGTCAAGTCAAATTTTCAATTTTAAAAATCCTATCTTTTCAAAACTTTTTCAAAAATAAAATCTTTTTCATTTTTTCTTACTATTTTTTGAAAATTTTTAATTTGAATTTTAAAATCTTTTTCTTATCTTTAATTCATGATTTTCAAAGGCTTTACTAACAATTAATGTGATTGATTCAAAAATTTGAAGTTTGTTACTTTCTTATTAAGAAAGGTTCAATCTTTAAATTCTAGAATCTTATCTTTTAGTTTCTTGTTAGTCAAGTAATCAAATTTTAATTTTAATTTTAAAAATCAATTCTTTTTCAAAATATCTTTTCTATCATATCTTTTTCAAAATTTTATCTTTTTCAAAAATTTGATTTAAAAATATCTTCCAACTTCTTATCTTTTCAAAATTGATTTTCAAAACTTATTCAAACTAACTAGTTGACTTTTTGTTTGTATTAACTATATCATATCTTTTTCAAAACCACCTAACTACTTTTATCTCTCTAATTTTTGAAAATTACCTCCCTCTTTTTCAAAATTCTTTTAATTAACTAATTGTTTTAAATTTTAATTTTTAATTTTAATTCTTCTTTTAATTTTCGAAAATCATTAACCCTTTTTTTTAAATTTTTGAATTCTCTCCCTCTCATCTTCTTCTATTATTTATTTATTTACTAACACTTCTCTTCATCTCAAGAATTTGAACCTATCTTCACCCTTGTGTTTGGATTCTTACCTTTTCCTTCTTCTATCCCCTTTTTCTTCTACTAACATAAACGAATCTCTCTACTATGGTAAAGAGGATCCTTATTATTATTTTCTGTTCCCTTTTCTTTTTCATATGAGCAGGAGCAAGGACAAGAATATTCTTGTTGAAGCAGATCCTGAACCTGAAAGGACTCTGAAGAGGAAACTAAGAGAAGCTAAATTACAACAATCCAGAGACAACCTTACAGAAACTTTCGAAAAAGAAGAGGAGATGGCAGCTGAAAATAATAATGCAAGGAGGATACTTGCTGATTACACTACACCTACTTCCAAGTTTGATGGAAGAAGCATCTCAATCCCTGCCATTGGAGCAAACAATTTTGAGCTGAAACCTCAACTAGTTGCTCTGATGCAATAGAACTGCAAGTTCTATGGACTTCCATCAGAAGATCCCTACCAGTTTTTAACTGAATTATTGCAGATCTGTGAGACTGTTAAGACTAATGGAGTAGATCCTGAAGTCTACAGGCTCATGCTTTTCCCTTTTGCTGTAAGAGACAGAGCTAGAACATGGTTGGACTCACAGCCTAAAGATAGCTTGGATTCTTGGGATAAGCTGGTTGCGGCCTTCTTGGCTAAGTTCTTTCCTCCTCAAAAGTTGAGCAAGCTTAGAGTGGATGTTCAGACCTTCAAACAAAAAGATGGTGAATCCCTCTATGAAGCTTGGGAAAGATACAAGCAGATGACCAAAAGGTGTCCTTCTGACATGCTTTCTGAATGGACCATTTTGGATATATTCTATTATGGTCTATCTGAATTCTCTAAGATGTCGCTGGACCATTCTCCAGGTGGATCCATTCACCTAAAGAAAATGCCTGTAGAAGCTCAAGAACTCATCGACATGGTTGCAAATAACCAGTTCATGTATATTTCTGAGAGAAATTTCGTGAATAATGGGACGCCTCTGGTGGACGAAATTGTGATAAAAGAATTTCAGGCACTGTTAGAGAAGCTCACAACTCCGTTCAACTAACCAGCAAGTGTACTGGGTCGTCCAAGTAATAAACCTTACGTGAGTAAGGGTCGATCCCACAGAGATTGTTGGTATGAAGCAAGCTATGGTCACCTTGTAAATCTCAGTTAGGCAGATTAAAT
>NC_029777.3:66750744-66751256 GCF_000817695.3 Arachis duranensis
AACAATGCCAAAAAGCGTATAAATTATCCGCTCATCACAACACCAAACTTAAATTGTTGCTTGTCCCCATGCAACTAAAAATCAAATAGGATAAAAGAAGAGAATATACTATAAATCTCAGAATATCAATGAATATTAATTTAATTAGATGAGCGGGACTTGTAGCTTTTTGCTTCTGAACAGTTTTGGCATCTCACTTTTTCCTTTGAGGTTCAGAGTGATTGGCTTCTCTGGGAACTTAGAATTTCGGATAGTGTTATTGACTTTCCTAGTTAAGCATGTTGATTCTTGAACACAGCTACTTATGAGTCTTGGCTGTGGCCCTAAGCATTTTGTTTTCCAGTATTACCACCGGAAACACAAATGCCACAGACACATGACTGGGTGAACCTTTTCAGATTGTGACTCAGCTTTGCTAAAAGTCCCCAATTAGAGGTGTCCAGGGTTCTTAAGCACACTCTTGTTGCCTTGGATCACAACTTTATTTCTTTCTTTTTCTTTTTTTTCTTTTT
>NC_029777.3:66753193-66753480 GCF_000817695.3 Arachis duranensis
CCGTGGCCCAAAGCACTCTGTCTTCCAGTATTACCACCGGATACATACATGCCACAGACACATAATTGGGTGAACCTTTTCAGATTGTGACTCAGCTTTGCTAGAGTCCCCAATTAGAGGTGTCCAGGGTTCTTAAGCACACTCTTATTGCCTTGGATCACAACTTTATTTCTCTTTTTCTTTTTCTCTTTTCTTTTTTTTTCGAATTTTTTTTCGAATTTTTTTTCATTGCTTTTTCTTGCTTCAAGAATCATTTTTATGATTTTTCAGATCCTCAGTAACATGTC
>NC_029777.3:66753615-66754173 GCF_000817695.3 Arachis duranensis
ATTGCCACCACATCAAAATAATTAAACTGTTATAAAATTCAAAATTCATGCAATTCTTATCTTTTTCAATTAAGCACGTTTTTTATTCAAGAAAGGTGATGGATTCATAGGACATTCATAACTTTTAGGCATAGACACTAAGACACTAATGATCACAAGACACAAACATAGATAAATATAAGCACTAGAATTCGAAAAACAGAAGAATAAAGAACAAGGAAATCAAGGAACGGGTCCACCTTAGTGATGGCGGCTCTTTCTTCCTCTTGAAGATCCTATGGAGTGCTTGAGCTCCTCAATGTCTCTTCCTTGTCTTTGTTGCTCCTCCATCATGATTCTTTGATCTTCTCTAATTTCATGGAGGATGATGGAGTGTTCTTGATGCTCCACCCTTAGTTGTCCCATGTTGGAACTCAATTCTCCTAGGGAGGTGTTTAGTTGCTCCCAATAGTTTTGTGAAAGAAAGTGCATCCCTTGAGGCATCTCAGGGATCTCATGATGAGTGGGGTCTCTTGTGTGCTCCATCCTCTTCTTAGTGATGGGCTTGTCCTCATCAAT
>NC_029777.3:66757533-66758828 GCF_000817695.3 Arachis duranensis
TGTTCCTGCTCATAAGAAAGAGAAGGGAACAAGAAAATGTGGAATCCTCTATGTCACAGTATAGAGATTCCTTGAAGTGTCAGAGGAAAAGAAGAGTAGAAGACAGAAGTAGAAAATTCGAACTTATCAAAGGAGATGGAGTTCGAATTTTGCATTAAGAAATAGTGTTAGTCCATAAATAGAAGGATGTGAGAAGAAGGGAAGTAATTTTAGAAAATTAAGTAAAAATTTTGAAAACATTTTTGAAAAACATTACTTGATTTTCGAAAATGAAAGTGGAAAAGAAATCAAGTGATTTTTGAAAAAGATTTTGAAATTAGAAATCAAAAAGATTTGATTGAAAACTATTTTGAAAAAGATGTGGTTAAGAAGATATGATTAGTTTTTAAAAAAAATGTGATTGAGAAGATATGATTTGAAAAACATTTTAAAAAAGATTTGATTTTGAAAATTAAAAACTTGGCTAACCAGAAAAGATATGATTCAAACAGAAAAGGCAACATACTTGAAATGTTGAATCAAATCATTAATTGATAGCAAGTATTTTTAAAAATGGAAAGAAATTGATTTTGAAAAAGATTTGATTGAAAAATTGATTTGAAAAAGATTTGATTTTAAAAAGATTTTGGAAACCTTAAAAAAATTGATTTGAAAACAAAATCTTCCCCCTTGTGCTATCCTGGCGTTAAACGCCCAGAATGGTGCACATTCTGGCGTTTAACGCCCAAAACTATACCTTTTTGGGCGTTAAACGCCCAACCAGGTACCCTGGCTGGCGTTTAAACGCCAGTCTGTCCTTCTTCACTGGGCGTTTTGAACGCCCAGCTTTTTCTGTATAATTCCTCTGCTGTATGTTCTGAATCTTCAATTCTCTGTATCATTGACTTGAGAAGACACAAATTAAAAATATTTTTGGATTTTTACTAATAAGAACAAATCAAAATGCAACAAGAATCAAATAACAATGCATGCAAGACACCAAACTTAGCAGTTTGTATACTACTGACACTAATAGAATGAAAATGCATATGAGACACACAAACACTCAAGTCAAGAGAATTCAAAGATCAAAGCACGAAAATTATCAAGAATTACTTGAGAATCCTTAATACACATGAATGAATGCATGCAATTGACACTAGACTTAAGATGAGACACTAGACTCAAACAAGAAAGTTTTGGATTTTATGATTTTGTAAATTTTTTTTTTCGAAAATAAAGTGGAAAAAGGTATCAAAATTCTTAATGAGAATTCCAGGAATCAGTGCAATGCTAGTCTAAGACTCCGGTCCAGG
>NC_029777.3:66760414-66761295 GCF_000817695.3 Arachis duranensis
ACTAATAAAAATATACTAAAAACTAACTAAATCATACTAAAAACATACTAAAAACAATGCCAAAAAGCGTACAAATTATCCACTCATCAACCTTCATGACACAAGCACATGGTTAGGGACAGCTTGATTTAGCCGCTTAGGCCTGGATTTTATTTCCTTGGGCCCTCCTATCCATTGATGCTCAAAGCCTTGGATCCTTTTTACCCTTGCGTTTTGGTTTTAAGGGCTATTGGCTTTTTCTATTGTCCTTCTTTTTCTATATTCTCTTTTTTTTTTTTCGAATGCTTCTTCTTTTTCACTGCTTTTTCTTGCTTCAAGAATCAATTCATGATTTTTCAGATTACCAATAACATTTCTCTTTGTTCATCATTCTTTCAAGAGCCAACAATTTTAACACTCATAAACAACAATATCAAAAATATGCACTGTTCAAGCATTCATTCAGAAAACAAAAAGTATATGTCACCACATCAATATAATTAAATTAAATTCAAGAGCTATTTTCGAAATTCATGTACTTCTTGTTCTTTTGAATTAAAACATTTTTCATTTAAGAGAGGTGAAGGATTAATGGATTTTATTCATAGCTTTAAGGCATGGTTACATACTAATGATCATGAAATAAAGACACAAAACATAGATAAACACAACATTTAAAAACCAAAAACAGAAATAATAAAGAACAAGGAATGAATCCACCTGAGTGAGGGTGGCGCCTTCTTGAAGGTCCAATGGTGCTTTTTGAGCTCCTCTATGTCACTTCCTTGCTTCTGTTGCATGATCCCTAGTGATTTTGGTGTTCCTACCCTTAGTTGCTCCCAATAATTGTGTGGAGGAAAATGTATCCCCTGAGGTATCTCAGGGATCTCTTGATTTGCAGC
>NC_029777.3:66762156-66762510 GCF_000817695.3 Arachis duranensis
CCTCTCCAATCATGATGCTATGGATCATGATGGCCCGATCCACAGTAACTTCAGATCGGTTGCTTGTAGGAATGATGGATCTTTGGATGAATTCCAACCATCCTCTAGCCACAGGCTTGAGATCCAGTCTTCTTAGTTGAACTGGCTTGCCCTTGGAGTCTATTCTCCACTGAGCTCCTTCCACACATATGTCCATAAGGACTTGGTTCAACCTTTGATTAAAGTTGACCCTTCTAGTGTAGGGGCGTTCATCTCTTTGCATCATAGGCAAGTGAAACGCCAACCTTACATTTTCCGGACTAAAATCTAAGTATTTCCCCCGAACCATTGTGAGATAGTTCTTTGGATTCGGGT
>NC_029777.3:66762669-66763062 GCF_000817695.3 Arachis duranensis
CGGATTTCCGGATACTCATTCTTTTTGAGCTTGAAAGGGACCTCGGGGATCACCTTCTTCTTTGCCACAACATCATAGAAGCGGTCTTGATGGCTCTTGGAGATGAATCTCTCCTTCTCCCATGACTTGGAGGTGGAAGCTTTTGTCTTCCCTTTCCCTTTTCTAGAGGATACTCCGGCCTTAGGTGCCATTGATGGTAATGAAAAAACAAAAAGCTTATGCTTTTACCACACCAAACTTAAAATTTTGCTCGCCCTCGAGCAATAGAGAAAAGAAGAGTAGAAGAAGAAGAAGAGAATATGGGAGAAAGGGAGAGAAGGAGGTTCGGCTATGTGGGAGAAGAAGGGGTTGTGTTGTGTGAAAATGAAGTAGAATGGAAGGGTATTTATAGGG
>NC_029777.3:66763685-66764257 GCF_000817695.3 Arachis duranensis
TTTTTTTCGTGACTCCTCATGATCATGTACCTAATAAAACACAAAATAACAATAAAATAAAAATTAGATAATTAAGATTGGGTTGCCTCCCAACAAGCGCTTCTTTAATGTCAATAGCTTGACAGTGGCTCTCATGGAGCCACAAGGTGATCACAGGTCAATGTTAGTGTAGTCCCAACACCAAACTTAGAGTTTGGATATGGGGTCTGAACACCAAACTTAGAGTTTGGTTGTAGCCTCACAACACCAAACTTAGAGTTTGACTGTGTGGGCTCTTCTTGACTCTGAACTGAGAGAAGCTCTTCCTGCTTACTCTCTTTTGTCACAGAGGGATGGCCATGTGCCTTAAACACAAGGTAGTCCCCATTCAATTGAAGGACTAACTCCCCTCTGTTGACATCTATCACAGCTCCTGCTGTGGCTAGGAAAGGTCTTTCCAGGATGATGCATTCATCATCTTCCTTCCTAGTGTCTAGGATTATGAAATCAGCAGGGATGTAAAGGCCTTCAACCTTTACTAGCACGTCCTCTACTATTCCATAAGCTTGTCTCAATGACTTATCTGCCAATTG
>NC_029777.3:66764707-66765584 GCF_000817695.3 Arachis duranensis
GAATAGTCTTCAGAGCTCATGAATGGCAGAAGGAGATTTAATGGAATCTCTATGGTCTCTATATGAGCCTCAGATTCCTCTGGATCCTTGATAGAAAACTCCTTCTTGTTTGAAGGACGTCCCAGGAGGTCTTCCTCACTAGGATTTTTGTCCTCCTCCTCCCTAGTGCATTCGGCCACTTTGACTAAATCAATGGCCTTGCACTCTCCTTTTGGATTTTCTTCTGTATTGCTTGGGAGAATACTGGGAGGAGTTTCAATGACTTTCTTACTCAGCTGGCCCACTTGTGCCTCCAGATTTCTGATGGAGGATCTTGTTTCGTTCATGAAACTGAAAGTGGCCTTTGACAGATCAGAGACTATATTGGCTAAATTGGAAGTGTTTTGTTCGGAATTCTCTGTCTGTTGCTGAGAAGATGATGGATATGGCTTACTATTGCTCAGCCTATTGCGTCCACCATTGTTAAAGCCTTGTTGAGGCTTTTGTTGATCCTTCCAAGAGAAATTTGGGTGATTTCTCCATGATGGGTTATAGGTATTTCCATATGGTTCACCCATGTAATTAACCTCTGCCATGGCAGGGTTTTCAGGATCATAAGCTTCTTCAGAAGCTGCCTCTCTAGTACTGTTGGATGCATTTTGCAATCCATTCAGATTTTGAGAGATCATGTTGACCTGTTGAGTCAACACTCTGTTCTGAGCCAATATGGCATTCAGAGCATCAATTTCAAGAACTCCTTTCTTCTAAGGTATCCCATTATTCACGGAATTCCTATCAAAGGTGTACATGAACTGGTTGTTTGCAACCATATCAATGAGTTCATGAGCCTCTTCAGGCGTTTTCTTCAGGTGAATAGATCCACCTGCAGAATGGTCCA
>NC_029777.3:66766206-66774781 GCF_000817695.3 Arachis duranensis
AAGAAGAAGGAAGGATTCGGATTTTTGGATGAAGAGAGGTGAAGAGAAGTGTTAGTAATTAAATAATTAAATAGAATAAGAGAAGAGGAGAAATTTCGAAAATAATTTTTGAAAAAGAGGTTTGTAATTTTCGAAAATCAAAGACAAAATATAATTAAAATTAACATTTAAAACAAAAAGAATTTTTGAAAAAGAGAGGGAGGTATTTTCGAAATTTAGAGAGGGAAAAGTAGTTAGGTAGTTTTGAAAAAGATAAGAAACAAATAAACAGTTAGTTAGTTGATTAAAAAAGATTTGAGATCAAATTTTGAAAAAGATAAGAGGATAAGAAGTTAGATAAGATATTTTGAAATCAAATTTTGAAAAAGATAAAATTTTTGAAAAAGATAAGATACAAGATAAAAAGATAAGATAAAAATTTTAATAAAAAGATATTTTGAAAAAGATTTAATTTTTAAAAAGACTCAACTAACAAGAAACTACAAGATAAGATTCTAGAACTTAAAGATTGAACCTTTCTTAACAAGAAAGTAACAAACTTCAAATTTTTGAACCAATCACATTAATTGTTAGCAAATTTTTGAAAATTTGAGATAAAGATAAGAAAAAGATTTTGAAAATATTTTGAAAAAGATTTTTGAAATTTTCAAAATTTATAAAAAAAATGAAAAAGATATGATTTTTGAAAAAGATTTTGAAAAGATAAGATTTTTAAAATTGAAATTTTGACTTGACTTGTAAGAAACAACTAATTTTAAAAATTTTTGACCAAGTCAACCCAAAATTTCGAAAATTTGGAGGAAAATAAGGAAAAGATATTTTTTGATTTATTTGAATTTTTAAAGAAAAACACAAAAATGACCCAAAACATGAAAATTTTGGATCAAGACACAAGATGCATGCAAGAATGCTATGAATGTCAAGATGAACACCAAGAACACTTTGAAGATCATGATGAACATCAAGAACATAATTTTGAAAAATTTTTTTGATGTAAAGAAAACATGCAAGACACCAAACTTAAAAATCTTTAATGCATGGAAAATATGAATGCAAAAATGCACATGAAAAACAACAAAAGACACAAAACAAGAAATCATCAAGATCAAACAAGAAGACTTGTCAAGAACAACTTGAAGATCATGAAGAACACTATGAATGCATGGGATTTTCGAAAAATGCAAGAAAAAAAAAATTTTTAAAGCATGCAATTGACACCAAACTTAAAAATTAACACAAGACTCAAACAAGAAACACAAAATATTTTTTATTTTTATGATTTTCTAATTTTCTTGTATTTTTATTAATTTTTTTCGAAAAACATTTTTGGAAACAAAAAACGAAAAATAAAAGAAAAATTTTTGAAAAAGATTTTTGAAAAGAAAATTACCTAATCTGAGCAACAAGATGAACCGTTAGTTGTCCATACTCGAACAATCCCCGGCAACGGCGCCAAAAACTTGGTGGACGAAATTGTGATAAAAGAATTTCAGGCACTGTTAGAGAAGCTCACAACTCCGTTCAACTAACCAGCAAGTGTACTGGGTCGTCCAAGTAATAAACCTTACGTGAGTAAGGGTCGATCCCGCAGAGATTGTTGGTATGAAGCAAGCTATGGTCACCTTGTAAATCTCAGTTAGGCAGATTAAATTGGTTTATGTGTTTTCGAAAATAGAAATAAGAAAATAAATAAAAAAAGGGATAGAATGGTATTACTTGGACGACCCAGTACACTTGCTGGTTAGTTGTGCGGAGTTGCAAAAGTGTTATTGCAATTTCGTGCACCACCCAGCACTTGCAAGTTTGAAGCACGTCACAGTCATTCATTACCGGAATCCTACTCGGAATACCACAGACAAGGTTAGACTTTCTGGATTCCCAGGATCCTACTCGAGATACCACAGACAAGGTGAGACTTTCCGGATCCTCGTAAATGCCGCCATCTATCTAGCTTATACCACGAAGATTCTGTTGGGGAATCTAAGAGATACACATTCAAGCTCGGTTGCATGTTGAACGGAAGTGGTTGTCAATCACGTGCGTTCATAAGTGAGAATGGTAATGAGGGTTACTTATCATCACATTCATCATGTTCTTGAGTACGAATGAATATCTTGGAATAAGAATAAGAGAGATTTGAATAAAAGACAATGGAATTGCAATAATACTTGAGGTACAGCAGAGCTCCACACCCTTAATCTATGGTGTGCAGAAACTCCACCAAGTAATAGATGCATAAATCCACTTTCGGGGCCCACTTGGTGTATGTTTGGGCTGAGCTTGATCAATCCACGAGCTGAGGCTCCTCTTGGAGTTGAACTCCGAGTTATGACGTGTTTTGGGCGTTCAACTCCGGATCATGACGTTTTTCTGGCGTTTAACTCCAGACAGCAGCATGAACTTGGCGTTCAACGCCAAGTTACGTCGTCAATCTCCAAATAAAGTATGGACTATTATATATTGCTGGAAAGCCCTGGATGTCTACTTTCCAACGCCGTTGAGAGCGCACCAATTGGAGTTCTGTAGCTCCAGAAAATCCATTTCGAGTGCAGGGAGGTCAGATTCCAACAGCATCAGCAGTCCTTTTGTCAGCCTTTTTCAGAGTTTTGCTCAAGTCCCTCAATTTCAGCCAGAATTTACCTGAAATCACAGAAAAACACACAAACTCATAGTAAAGTCCAGAAATGTGAATTTAACATAAAAACTAATGAAAACATCCCTAAAAGTAGCTCAAACTTACTAAAAACTATATAAAAATAATGCCAAAAAGCGTATAAATTATCCGCTCATCAGCCTCAAAGGAAGGGAGTTCTTGAAATTGATGCTCTGAATGCCATATTGGCTCAAAAAAAATGTTGACTCAGCAAGTCAACATGATCTCTCAAAGTCTGAATGGATGGCAAAGTGCATCCAACAGTACTAAAGAGGCATCTTCTGAATAAGAAGCTTATGATCCTGAGAACCCTGCAATGGCAGAGGTAAATTACATGGGTGAACCTTATGGAAACACCTATAATTCATCATGGAAAAATCATCCAAATTTCTCATGGAAGGATCAACAAAAGCCTCAACAAGGCTTTAATAATGGTGGAAGAAATAGGCTCAGCAATAGCAAGCCTTATCCATTATCTTCTCAGCAACAGAGCACCTCTAACTTAGAAAACTTGGTCTCTGATCTGTCTGAAGCCACTTTAAGTTTCATGAGTGAAACAAGGTCCTTCATTAGAAATCTGGAGGTACAAGTGGGCCAGCTGAGTAAAAAAATCACTGAAACTCCTCATAGTACTCTCCCAAGCAATACAGAAGAGAATCCAAAAAGAGAGTGCAAGCCCATTGATATAATCAACATGGTCGAACCTGGGGAGGAAGGAAAAGACGTGAATCCCAATGATGAGGACCTCATGGGACGTCTCTCAAGCAAGAAGGAGTCCCCTATTGAGGACCCAAAGGAATCTGAAGGTCATATAGAGACTATAGACATCCCATTAAATCTCTTTCTGCCATTCATGAGCTCTGAAGACTATTCTTCCTCTAAAGAGAATGAAGATGTAACTGGAGAGCAAGTTGCTCAAGATCTAGGAGCCATCATGAAGCTGAATGCCAAGTTGTTTGGTAATGAGACTTGGGAAGGTGAACCTCCATTGCTCATTAGTGAACTAGATACATGGATTCAGCAAACTTTACCTCAAAAGAGACAAGATCCTGGAAAATTCTTAATACCATGTACTATAGGCACCATGACCTTTGAGAAGGCTCTGTGTGACCTAGGGTCAGGCATAAATCTTATGCCACTCTCTGTAATGGAGAAGCTGGGTATCATTGAGGTACAACTTGCCATATTCTCATTACAAATGGCAGACAAGTCAGTAAGACAAGCTTATGGACTAGTAGAGGACGTGTTAGTAAAGGTTGAAGGACTTTACATCCCTGCTAATTTCATAATCTTAGACACTAGGAAGGAGGAGGATGAATGCATCATCCTTGGAAGACCTTTCCTAGCCACAGCAGGAGCTGTGATAGATGTTAACAGAGGAGAATTAATCCTTCAATTGAATGGGGACTACCTTGTGTTTAAAACCCAAGGGTGTTCCTCTGCAACCATGCAGAGGAAGCATGAAAAGCTTCTCTCAGTACAGAGTCAAACAGAGCTCCCACAATCAAGCTCTAAGTTTGGTGTTGGGAGGCCACAACCAAACTCTAAGTTTGGTGTTGAATCCCCACATCCAAACTCTAAGTTTGGTGATAGGAGTCTACAACATTGACCTGATCACCTGTGAGGCTCCATGAGAGCCCACTCTCAAGCTAGTGACATTAAAGGAGTGCTTATTGGGAGGCAACCCAATTTTTATTTATCTAATTTTATTTTTATTTTATTGTTCTTTTATATTTTATTAGGTTCATGATCATGTGGAGTCACAAATTAAATACTAAAATTAAAAACAGAATAAAAAATAGCAGAAGAAAAAGCACACCCTGGAGGAAGGGCTTACTGGAGTTTAAACGCCAGTAAGGAGCATCTGGCTGGCATTCAACGCCAGAACAGAGCATGGATCTGGTGTTGAACGCCAAAAACAAGCAGCATCCTGGCATTTAAACGCCAGAAATACACCCTGAGGAGAGCTGGCGCTGAATGCTAGAAACGAGCATGGAACTGGCGTTCAACGCCAGAAACATGTTGTAAATGGGCATTGAACACCCAAAACAAGCATGAAGCTGGCGTTCAACGTAAGAAACAAGCATCAATCTGGCGTTGAACGCCAGGATTGCATGCAGAGGGCATTTTACACGCCTCATTGGTGCAGGAACGATAATCCTTGACACCTCAAGATCTGTGGATCCCACAGGATCCTCACCTACCTCAACTCACCTTCTCTCCTCTTCACTCAATCCAATAACACTCTTCCCCAAAAACCCTTCACCAATCACCTCAATCCCTCTTCCCCATCACCTCTTCACCACTCACATCCATCTACTCTTCCCCATAAACCCCACCTACCTTCAAAATTCAAAATCTCTTTCCCACCCAAACCCACCCTAAATAGCCGAACCTACTCCCTCTCCTTTCACTATATAAACCCCTCTATCCTTCTTCATTTTTACACACCACAACCCTCTCTTATTCACCTTGGCCGAAACCACACACCTCTCCCTTTCCTCCATATTTTCTTCTTCTTCTTCTCTTCTTTCTTCTTTTGCTTGAGGGCGAGCAATATTCTAAATTTGGTATGGTAAAAGCATAGCTTTTTTTGTTTTTCCATAACCATTGATGGCACCTAAGGCCGGAGAAACCTCTAGAAAAGGGAAAGGGAAGACAAAAGCTTCCACCTTCGAGTCATGGGAGATGGAGAGATTCAACTCCAAAGCCCATCAAGACCACTTCTATGAAGTTGTGGCCAAGAAGAAGGTGATCCTCGAGGTCCCTTTCAAACTCAAGAAAAATGAGTACCCGGAGATCCGACATGAGATCCAAAGAAGAGGTTGGGAAGTTCTGACCAACCCCATTCAACAAGTCGGAATCTTAATGGTTCAAGAGTTCTATGCCAATGCATAGATCACTAGGAACCATGATCAAAGTGTGAAACCGAATCCAAAGAATTATCTTACAATGGTTCGGGGGAAATACTTAGATTTCAGTCTCGAAAATGTGAGGTTGGCATTCAACTTGCCCATGATGCAAAGAGATGCACGCCCTTACACTAGAAGGGTCAACTTTGATCAAAGGTTGGAACAAGTCCTTATGGACATATATGTGGAAGGAGCTCAATGGAAAAGAGACTCCAAAGGCAAGCCGGTTCAATTAGGAAGACTAAACCTCAAGCCTGTGGCTAGAGGATGGTTGGAGTTCATTCACATTCCCACTAGCAACCGATCCGAAGTTACTGTGGATCGGGCCATCATGATTCATAGCATCATGAATGGAGAGGAAGTAGAAGTTCATGAAGTCATCTCTCTTGAATTCTACAAAATAGCCGAAAAGTCCTCCACCATGGCAAGGCTAGCTTTTCTTCATCTTATTTGCCATCTATGTTACTCAGCTGGAGTTATCATAGAAGGAGACATCCCCATTGAGGAGGATAAGCCCATCAATAAGAAGAGGATGGAGCAAACAAGAGAGCCCACTCATGGATCCCAAGAGATGCATGAGGAAGCTCATCACCAAGAAATCTTGGAGATGCCTCAAGGGATGCACTTTCCTCCCAACAACTATTGGGAACAACTCAACACTTCTCTAGAAGATTTGAATTACAATATGGATTAATTAAGGGTGGAACATCAAGAGCACTCCATCATTCTCCATGAAATTAGAGAAGATCAAAGAGCAATGAGGGAGGAGCAACAAAGGCAAGGAAGAGACATAGAAGAGCTCAAGGACATCATTGGTTCTTCAAGAAGAAAGCTCCACCATCACTAAGGTGGACTCATTCCTTATTCTTATTTCTCTATTTTTTCGGTTTTTATGCTATATGTTTGTTTGTGTTTTGTGTATCTACTTCATGATCATTAGTATGTAGTAACTATGTCTTAAGGCTACGAATAAATCCATGAATCCTTCACCTCTCTTAAATGAAAAATGTTCCTAATTCAAAAGAACAAGAAGTACATGAGTTTCGAATTTATCCTTGAAATTAGTGTGGTGACAAAACTTTTTATTTTCTGAATGAATGCTTGAACAGTGCGTATTTTTTATCTTGTTGTTTATGAATGTTAAAATTGTTGGATCTTGAAAGAATGACGAATAAGAGAAATGTTATTGATCATCTGAAAAATCATAAAATTGATTCTTGAAGCAAGAAAAAGCAGTGAAGAACAAAGCTTGCGAAAAAAAAAGTGGCGAAAAAAATTTTTAGAAAGAAAAAGAAGAAGCAAGCAAAAAAAGCCAATAGCCCTTAAAACCAAAAGGCAAGGGTAAAAAGGATCCAAGGCTTTGAGCATCAATGGATAAGAGGGCCTAAGGAAGTAAATCCAGGCCTAAGCGGCTAAATCAAGCTGTCCCTACCCATGTGCTTGTGGCATGCAGGTCCAAGTGAAAAGCTTGAGACTGAGTGGTTAAAGTCGTGATCCAAAGCAAAAAGAGTGTGCTTAAGAGCTCTGGACACCTCTAACTAGGGACTTTAGCAAAGCTGAGTCACAATCTGAAAAGGTTCACCCAGTCATGTGTTTGGGCATTTATGTATCCGGTGGTAATACTGGAAAATAAAGTGCTTAGGGTCACGGCCAAGACTCATAAAAGTAGTTGTGTTCAAGAATCAACATACATAACTAGGAGAATCAATTAACACTATCTGAACTCTGAGTTCCTATAGATGCCAATCATTCTAAACTTCAAAGGATAAAGTGAGATGCCAAAACTGTTCAGAAGCAAAAAGCTACAAGTCCCGCTCATCTAATTAGAATTAATATTCATTGATATTCTGAGCTTTATAGTATATTCTCTTCATTTTATCCTATTTGATTTTCAGTTGCTTGGGGAAAAGCAACAACTTAAGTTTGGTGTTGTGATGAGCGGAAAATTCATACGCGTTTTGGCATTATTTTTAAGTAATTTTTAGTAGGATCTAGCTACTTTTAGAGATATTTTCATTAGTTTTTATGCTAAATTTACATTTCTGGACTTTACTATGAGTTTGTGTGTTTTTCTGTGATTTTAGGTATTTTTTGGCTGAAATTGAGGGACCTGAGCAAAACTCTGATAAGAAGGCTGACAAAGGACTGCTAATGTTGTTGGATTCTGACCTCCCTGCACTCAAAATGGATTTTCTAGAGATACAAAACTCCAAATGGTGCGCTCTTAACGGCGTTGGAAAGACGACATCCAGAGCTTTCCAGCAATATATAATATTCCATACTTTATTCGAGATTAGACGACATAAACTGGCGCTCAACACCAGTTTCATGCTGCATGCTGGAGTCAAACGCCAGAAACACGTCACGAACCAGAGTTGAACGCCAAAAACACATTACAACTTGGCGTTTGGTGGACGAAATTGTGATCACTATTCTTTAGGTTGTACTTTTATGGAATTTGAAATTGGCACGAGTGGACACAACTCCGTTCAACTAACCAGCAAGTGTACTGGGTCGTCCAAGTAATAAACCTTACGTGAGTAAGGGTCGATCCCACAGAGATTGTTGGTATGAAGCAAGCTATGGTTACCTTGTAAATCTCAGTTAGGCAGATAAAATTATGGAATTTAGAAAATCAAATAATAAAAAGGAATAATAAAAGGGATACTTATGCAGATTCATTGGTGGGAATTTCAGATAAGCATATGGAGATACTGTATGGCTCACGGATGCCTACTTTCCTACTGCTTCAACTCAATCCTTCTTACTCCTTTCCATGGCAAGCTGTGTATAGGGGTTCACCGTTCGACGATGGCTACTTTGAATCCTCTCGGGAAAATGGTCCTCTGCGGCTGTCACTCGCATGGCTAATCGTCTGGAGGCATCACACTGGCCGAAGGCTACATCCCATCCTCGCAGTGAAAACTACGCTCACGCGCTCTGTCACAGCACGGCTAATCACTGGTTGGTTCCCGCTCCTACTGGAATAGAATCCCTTGATTCTTTTGCG
>NC_029777.3:66778491-66779243 GCF_000817695.3 Arachis duranensis
TTCCCAACCTCTTCTTTGGATTTCATGTCGGATTTCCGGATACTCATTCTTTTTGAGCTTGAAAGGGACCTCGGGGATCACCTTCTTCTTTGCCACAACATCATAGAAGTGGTCTTGATGGCTCTTGGAGATGAATCTTTCCATCTCCCATGACTCGGAGGTGGAAGCTTTTGTCTTCCCTTTCCCTTTTTTAGAGGATGCTCCGGCCTTAGGTGCCATTGATGGTAATGGAAAAACAAAAAGCTTATGCTTTTACCACACCAAACTTTAAATTTTGCTCGCCTTCGAGCAAGAAAGAAAAGAAGAGAAGAAGAAGAAGAAGAAAATATGGTAGAGAGGGAGAGAGGTAGGTTCGGCTAAGGGGGATAAGATGGGTTAGTGTTGTGTGAAAATGAAGTAGAATGGAAAGGTATTTATAGGGAGAGGGGAGGGTGGGTGTTCGGCCATTTTGGGTGGGAATGGGTGGGAAATTGAATTTGAATTTTATGAAGGTAGGTGGGGTTTATAGGGAAGAGTGGGTTGATGTGAGTGGTGAAGGTTTTTGGGAAGTGTGATATGGGAAAGGGTGAAATAGGATTAGGAGAGTGTGATTAGGATTAAAAGGTAAGATGGGAATATGGTAGGTGGGAATCCTGTGGGGTCCACAGATCCTGAGGTGATCCTGTGGGGTCCACAGGATCTTGAGGTGTCAAGAAATTCCATTCCTACACCAAATAGGCATGTAAAATGCCTTCGTGCATCATTCTGGCGTT
>NC_029777.3:66781179-66781517 GCF_000817695.3 Arachis duranensis
CAGCTTGCTCAGCTTTTGAGGAGGAAAGAATTTATCCAAGAAGGCAGTGGCCAGCTTATCCCAGGAGTCCAGGCTATCCTTTGGTTGTGAATCCAACCATATTCTAGCTCTGTCTCTTACAGCAAAAGGGAAAAGCATGAGTCTGTAGACTTCAGGATCAACTGCATTCGTCTTTACAGTCTCACAGATCTACAAGAACTCAGTTAAAAACTGATAAGGATCTTCAGATGGAAGCCCATAAAATTTGCAGTTTTGTTGCATTAAGGCAACTAGCTGAGGTTTCAGCTCAAAGTTATTGGCTCCAATGGCAGGAATGGAGATGCTTCTTCCATCAAACA
>NC_029777.3:66781665-66782180 GCF_000817695.3 Arachis duranensis
GATTGTTGTAATTTAGCTTCTCTTAATTTTCTCTTCAGAGTCCTTTCAGGTTCTGGATCAATTTCAACAAGAGTGCCTTTTTCCCTGTTCCTGCTCATATGAAAGAGAAGAAAACAAGAAAAGAAAGAGGAATTCTTTATGTCACAGTATAGAGATTCCTTTCTGTTAGTATACAGAGAAAAGGGGTAGAAGAATCCAAATACAAGGGATATAAGAAGTTCGAATTCTTAGATGAAGAGAGGTGAAGAGAATTGTTAGTAATTAATTAATTAAATAGAATAAGAGAAGAGAAGAGAAATTTCGAAAATAAATTTGAAAAAGGGGTTAGAAATTTTCGAAAATTAGAGATAAGATAAGATTAAAATTAAAATTTAAAACAATTAAAAAGAATTTTTGAAAAAGAGAGAAGTATTTTTGAAAATTAGAGATGTATAGGAAGTTAGTTGGTTTTGAAAAAGATAAGAAACAAACAAAAAAGTTAGTTAGTTGATTGAAAAAGATTTTGAAATTAAAAT
>NC_029777.3:66782549-66783586 GCF_000817695.3 Arachis duranensis
CTATGAATGTCAAGATGAACACCAAGAACACTTTGAAGATCATGATGAACATCAAGAACATAATTTTGAAAAATTTTTGATGCAAAGAAAACATGCAAGACACCAAACTTAGAAATCTTTAATGCATGGACTCTAACAAACGAAAAATGCATATGAAAAATAACAAACAACACAAAACAAGAAAACCTCAAGATCAAACAAGAAGACTTGTCAATAACAACTTGAAGATCATGAAGAACACCATGAATGCATGAATTTTAAAAAAAATGCAAGAAAAAATTTTTAAAGCATGCAATTGACACCAAACTTAAAAATTGACTCAAGACTCAAACAAGAAACACAAAATATTTTTGGTTTTTATGATTTTATGATTTTTTTGTATTTTTATTTTTTTTTTTCGAAAATATTTTTGGAAAAATGAAAAATAAAAGAAAAATTTTTGAAAAAGATTTTTGAAAAGAAAATTACCTAATCTGAGCAACAAGATGAACCGTCAGTTGTCCATACTCGAACAATCCCCGGCAACGGCGCCAAAAACTTGGTGGACGAAATTGTGATCACTATTCTTTAGGTTGTACTTTTATGGAATTTGAAATTGGCACGAGTGGACACAACTCCGTTCAACTAACCAGCAAGTGTAGTGGGTCGTCCAAGTAATAAACCTTACGTGAGTAAGGGTCGATCCCACAGAGATTGTTGGTATGAAGCAAGCTATGGTTACCTTGTAAATCTCAGTTAGGCAGATAAAATTATGGAATTTAGAAAATCAAATAATAAAAAGGAATAATAAAAGGGATACTTATGCAGATTCATTGGTGGGAATTTCAGATAAGCATATGGAGATACTGTATAGCTCAAGGACGCCTGCTTTCCCACTGCTTCAACTCAATCCTTCTTACTCCTTTCCATGGCAAGCTGTATGTAGCGCATCACCGTTGTCAATGGCTACATCCCATCCTCTCAGTGAAAACGTTCCTATGCTCTGTTACAGCACGGCTAATCATCTGTCGGTTCTCAATCAGGTTGGAATAGAATCC
>NC_029777.3:66784018-66799268 GCF_000817695.3 Arachis duranensis
CGTTGAAAGTACATAAGTGAAAGGTTCAGGCATGGCCGAATGGCCAGCCCCCCTGAATGTGATCAATAGTCTCCTAAGATGAAGAATAAAACAAAACTGAGACCAAAGATGTCTAATACAATAGTAAGAGGTCCTATATATACTAAACTAGCTACTAGGGTTTACATGAGTAAGTAATTGATGCATAAATCCACTTCCGGGGCCCACTTGGTGTATGTTTGGGCTGAGCTTGGTCTATCCACGAGCTGAGGCTTCTCTTGGAGTTGAACTCCAGGTTATAACGTGTTTTGGGCGTTCAACTCCGGATCATGACGTTTTTCTGGCGTTTAACTCCAGACAGCAGCATGTACTTGGCGTTCAACGCCAAGTTACGTCGTCAATTGCCGAATAAAGTATGGACTATTATATATTGCTGGAAAGCTCTGGATGTCTACTTTCCAACGCCGTTGAGAGCGCGCCATTTGGAGTTCTGTAGCGCCATTTCGACTGCAGGGAGGTCAGATTCCAACAGCAACAGCAGTCCTTTTGTCAACCTCCTATCAGAGTTTTGCTCAAGTCCCTCAATTTCAGCCAGTCCTTTGTCAGCCTTCTTATCAGAGTTTTGCTCAAGTCCCTCAATTTCAGCCAGAAATTACCTGAAATCACAGAAAAACACACAAACTCATAGTAAAGTCCAGAAATGTGAATTTAACATAAAAACTAATGAAAACATCCCTAAAAGTAGCTCAAACTTACTAAAAACTACCTAAAAACAATGCCAAAAAGCGTATAAATTATCCGCTCATCAGCGTTCAACTCCAAAAGAAGCCTCTCCACGTGTAAAGCTCAAGCTCAGCCCAAGCACACACCAAGTGGGCCCCGGAAGTGGATTTCTGCATCAATTACTTACTTCTGTAAACCCTATTAGCTAGTCTAGTATAAATAAGACATTTTATTATTGTATTAGACATCCTGGATTGTATTTTTGATCATGTGATCATGTGTTGGATGCTGGCAATTCGGCCATGCCTGGACCTTCATCACTTATGTATTTTCAACGGTGGAGTTTCTGCACACCATAGATTAAGGGTGTGGAGCTCTGCTGTACCTCGAGTTTCAATGTAATTACTACTATTTTCTATTCAGTTAAGTTTATTCCTTTTCTAAGATGTTCGTTGCACTTCACCATGATGAATGTGATGATCTGTGACACTCATCATCATTCTCACCTATGAACGCGTGACTGACAACCACCTCCGTTCTACCGTAGACCGCGAGCGCATATCTTTTGGATTCCTTAATCAGAATCTTCGTGGTATAAGCTAGAATTGATGGCAGCATTCATGATAATCCGGAAAGTCTAAACTTTGTCTGTGGTATTCCGAGTAGGATTCAGGGATTGAATGACTGTGACGAGCTTCAAACTCGCGATTGTTGGGCGTGATGATAAATGCAAAAGAATCAATGGATTCTATTCCGACATGATCGAGAACCGACAGATGATTAGTCGTGCCGTGACAGAGCATTTGGACCTTTTTCACTGAGAGGATGGGATGTAGCCATTGACAACGGTGATGCCCTACATACAACTTGCCATGGAAAGGAGTAAGATGGATTGAAAGTATGAAAGCAGTATGTTGCAGAGATCCAAAAGGAACACAACATCTCCATACACTTATCTGAAATTCTTACCAATGATTTACATAAGTATTTCTATCTTTATTTTCTATTTATTTATTATTATTATTCGAAAACCCCATAACCATTTATTATCCACCTAATTGAGATCTACAAGATGACCATAGCTTGCTTCATACCAACAATCTCCGTGGGATCGACCCTTACTCACGTAAGGTTTATTACTTGGACGACCCAGTGCACTTGCTGGTTAGTTGTGCGGAGTTGTAAAGAAAGTGTTGAGTTAGTAGATGCGCATTCCAATTTAAATGCCATTATTAGAGATCACAATTTCGTGCACCACTTACCTTTACCTTCTCTGACATAAGTTTTACTGGTTGCAGATTTGTCACCCCTTTTGAAAGCTTTGCCATCTGAAGACACATGTTTGAAAAGCAGATTTTCTGAGACCTCTTCAACATGCTATCTAGATCACTGGCTCTCCCTACCTAACCCCGTTCTGTTGCTCAGTATTTGCTTTGAGATTTCTCTGAAGCCCTACTTCTAGTCCCATGCCCGTAGCACTCTCTTCTGCCAAGTGTTCCTTCATACACTTCATTCTTACATGCACCCCTCACAATCCTGGTTAGCATTAGTCCATTCCCTGTTCATTTCCTTGGAACCCTGCTTTGTTCCCCTGGTTGAGATGACCCTGGCTCGATTAACCCCCAAACCCAGCCCATACCTTGGTTTCATATAATCCCAGCTAGCCATTTCCATTGGATTCCTACATTCCTTCTTAGCATGACCCAGAATTCTACAATTCAAACAGTAACTGTCTTAGATCCTCTCATACTTGAAGTCAACCCAAACAGTTTGACGATTTTGTGTTGCTAACCAGAAACCATTTGGCAGAGGTTTAGTGATGCTCATTGTTACCCTTACCCTCAAGAACGTTCTCTGTAGTGTATCATTCAATATGGAATTTTCTGTTTCCATCACAGTTCCTATTTCTTACCAATAATTTTCGCTATTTTCCTTGTTATATAATTAAGTGGAAGTCCGTGTATTTGTACCTATAATTCCATATACCTATGATCCACTTCATAGACTGACTCTCGTCCATTCCAGATCTGCAGATTAAGAAGACTCCCTTGAATACTTCAGGAGGAGGACCCTCCGTTACGTATTTGGATCCTTTTTCGCGCAACCTTGAAGCTGATGAGCATTTTATTCCTGCCGACTGATGAGCGGATAATTTATACACTTTTTGGCATTATTTTTAGTATGTTTTTAGTATATTTTAGTTAGTTTTTATTATATTTTTATTAGTTTTTATTTGAAATTCACTTTTCTGGACTTTACTATGAGTTTGTGTGTTTTTCTGTGATTTCAGGTATTTTCTGGCTGAAATTGAGGGACCTGAGCAAAAATCTGATTCAGAGGCTGAAAAAGGACAGTAGATGCTGTTGGATTCTGACCTTTCTGCACTCGAAGTGGATTTTCTAGAGCTATAGAAGCTCAAATGGCACACTCTCAATTGCGTTCGAAAGTAGACATCCTGAGCTTTCTAGCAATATATAATAGTCTATACTTTGCCCAAGATTTGATGGCCCAAACTAGCATTTTAAATTAGCTTCAGAATTTCCGGCGTTTAACGCCGGAACTGGCACAAAAGTTGGAGTTAAACGCCCAAACTGGCACAAAAGCTGGCGTTTAACTCCAAAAAAGTCTCTACACATGAAAACTTCAATGCTCAGCCCAAGCACACACCAAGTGGACCCCGAAAGTGGATTTTTACGTCATTTACTCATTCTTATAAACCCTAGGTCACTAGTTCACTATAAATAGGACTTTTTGCTATTGTATCTTCACCTCATGACACATTACACGTTTCATATTGTATCTTCTACGGCATGAGTCTCTAAGCCCCATGGTTAGGGGTGAGGAGCTCTGCTGTGTCTTGATGGATTAATGCAATTACTACTGTTTTTCATTCAATCATGCTTGCTTCTATTCTAAGATATCACTTATTCCTAACTTGATGAATGTGATGATCAGTGACACTCATCATCATTCTCACCGATGAACGTGTGTGTGACAACCACCTCTGTTCTACCTTAGATTGAGTGGATGTCTCTTGGATTCCTTAATCAGAATCTTCGTGGTATAAGCTAGAATCATTTGGCGGCCATTCTTGAGAATCCGGAAGGTCTAAACCTTGTCTGTAGTATTCTGAGTAGGATTCAGGGATTGAATGACTGTGACGAGCTTCAAACTTGTGATTGTGGGGCGTTAGTGACAGACACAAAGGAATCACTGGATTCTATTCCGACATGATCGAGAACCGACAGATGAATAGTCGTACTGTGAAAGAGCGCGTTGAACATTTTCACTGAGAGGATGGAAGGTAGCCGTTGACAACGGTGAAACCCAACATACAGCTTGCCTTGGAAGGAACCTTGCGTGGATGAAGAAGAAGATAGTAGGAAAGTAGAGATTCAGAAGATATAGCATCTCCAAAACCTCAACCTGTTCTCCATTACTGCAAAACAAGTATTTATTTCATGTTCTTTTACTTTTTACAATTAAATCTGAGAATTATTGATATCCTGACTAAGAGTTACAAGATAACCATAGCTTGCTTCAAGCCGACAATCTCCGTGGGATCGACCCTTACTCACATAAGGTATTACTTGGACGACCCAGTGCACTTGCTGGTTAGTTGTGCGGAATTGCAAAAGTGTGATTGTGATTTCGTGCACCAAGTTTTTGGCGCCATTGCCGGGGATTGTTCGAGTTTGGACAACTGACGGTTTATTTTGTTGCTTAGATTAGGAATATTTTAATTTTATTGGTTTAGAGTCTTTTATTTGAGTCTAGTTTCATATTTTAAGTTTGGTGTCATTTTGTTGTTTTTCTCTTTCCTCATTTCAAAAATCAAATCTTTTTCAAAATAATTTTCAATCATATCTTCTTAATTGCTAATTCCAGAATCTTTTTAATTAATTAATTAATTTAGTTTTCAATTTGCCTTGATTTTATTTTCTTTTGGTTTTCGAATTTTTATTTTATTTTCTGTTTATTTTATTTTATTATTTTCGGTTACTTTTAATATATATATATATCCACATTTTATACTTTACTTGTGAATCCATATCATTTCCTTTTCTCCATCATGGACCTAAGTGAAATTGAGCAGTCCAGAAGGACTCTGGGGTCATATGCTAACCCCATTACAGCTGCATATGGGAGTAGCATATGTATACCTCCCATTAAAGCAAGCAGCTTTGAGCTAAATCCTCAACTCATTATCATGGCGCAGCAAAATTGCCAGTATTCCGGTCTTCCACAGGAAGAACCTACTGAGTTTCTGGCACAGTTCTTACAAATTGTTGACACAGTACATGATAAAGAAGTGGATCAGGATGTCTATAGATTGTTACTGTTTTCATTTGCTGTAAAAGATCAAGCTAAGAGGTGGTTGAATAACCAACCCACAGCAAGCATAAAAACATGGAGACAGTTATCAGACAAATTCCTGAATCAATTTTACCCTCCAAAAAGGATGACACAGCTAAGGTTAGACATCCAAGGCTTTAAACAAGAGGATAATGAATCCCTTTATAATGCCTGGGAGAGGTATAGAGGTATGCTAAGGAAATGCCCCTCTGAAATGTTTTCAGAGTGGGTACAGTTAAACATCTTCTATTATGGGCTTACAGAAAAAGCTTAGATGTCTTTAGACTACTCAGCTGGTGGATCTATACACATGAGGAAGACGATTGAAGAGGCTCAAGAGCTCATAGATACGGTTGCTAGAAATCAACATTTATACTCAAGCAGTGAGTCCTCTATAAAAGAAGAAGCTATGGCAGTAACTACTGATCCTAACCCTCAAGAACAGATGGTTGAGCTTAATCAGCAATTACTCCTGATGACAAAATAGTTAGCAGAATTTAAAGAGATGCTCCAAGAAACTAAAATTGCTAACAAGAATATAGAATCACAGTTGAATCAGACAAAACAGCAGCTATCTAAACATATAACAAAAGAATGCCAAGCAGTTTAAATAAGGAGTGGAAAGACATTGAATAATTCAGCTCAAAGTGGCAAAAATCTAAGAAAGGAACAACTGACAGAGGATAACCAAACCACTGCCCAAAATCCCTCTGAGGACAGTAAGAGCACAGAGAGGAATACTTCTGGCATTCAAACGCCAAAAAAAGGGGGAAAAGTTGGCGTTAAACGCCCATTCCTTGCCCAGTTCTGGCATTCAAACGCCGGAAAAGGGTGAAAAACTGGCGTTAAACGCCCATCCTGCACCCAGTCCTGGCATTCAAACGCCAATGAGGAATCAGACACCTGAGAGTGCCGATAGTAACCCCTCTAAGAAGGCTTCTCCAACCACTTCTGTAGGGAATAAACCTACAGCAACTAAGGTTGAAGAATATAAAGCCAAGATGCCTTATCCTCAGAAACTCTGCCAAGCAGAACAGGATAAGCAATTTGCCCGCTTTGCAGACTATCTCAGGACTCTTGAAATAAAGATTCCATTTGCAGAGGCACTTGAGCAAATACCCTCTTATGCTAAGTTCATGAAAGAGATCTTAAGTCATAAGAAGAATTGGAGAGAAACTAAAAAAGTTTTTCTCACTGAAGAATGCAGTGCAGTCATTTTAAAGAGCTTACTAGAGAAACTTAAAGATCCTGGAAGCTTTATGATACCATGCACATTAGAGGGTACTTGTACCAAGAAATCTCTATGTGATCTTGGAACAAGTATCAACCTAATACCTGCATCTACTATCAGAAAGCTTGGCTTGACTGAAGAAGTCAAACCAACCCGACTATGCCTCCAATTTGCTGATGGCTCCATTAAATATCCATCAGGCATAATTGAGGACATGATTGTCAAGGTTGGGCCATTTGCCTTTCCCACTGACTTTGTAGTGCTGGAAATGGAGGAGTACAAGAGTGCAACTCTCATTCTAGGAAGACCTTTCCTAGCAACTGGACGAACCCTCATTGACGTCCAAAAAGGGGAATTAACCCTGAGAGTCAATGAGAATGAGTTCAAGTTGAATGTTGTCAAAGCTATGCAACATCCAGACACATCAAATGACTGCATGAGCGCTGATATTATTGACTCTTTGGTGGAGGAGGTCAATATGACTGAAAGTCCCAAATTAGAGCTAGAGGACATCTTTAAAGATGTTCAGCCTGATCTGGAGGAACTAAAGGAAATAAAAGAATGATAAACCACTATTTTATGGTTTACAATGTGTTTAATTGCGTGGTTTTATCATGATCTTTACCCACTTATTCATGTATTTAGCATGTATTTATATTTCCTTCCTAAAATTATTACATGATTGAAAACATGCTTCTTTGGTCTTAATTTAGCTAATCTTAATTCTCTCTTATTATTATTCGATGCCTTGATCTGTGTGTTAAGTGTTTCAAGCTTCATAGGGCAGGAATGGATTAGAGGATGAAGAGGAAGTGTGCAAAAATGGAAGGAACACAAGGAATCGAAGAGGTGATCAGCGAGAAGTCACGCGGTCGCATGGCTCACGCGACTGCGTGAAATGGAAGAAATCATAGTGACGCAATCGCGTGCCTGACGCGACCGCGCGGATTAGAAGCTGCATAGACGACGCGAATGCGTGGACGACGTGGATGCGTGATACGAAAAACGCTGAGTGACGCGATCGCGTGGACGACGCGGACGCGTGACATGCGTGATCTGTAGAATTACAAAAGTCGCTGGCAGAGATTCTGGACCGCATTTCAACCCAGTTTTTGGCCCAGAAACACAGATTAAAGTCAGGGAACTTGTAGAGACTAATCATGCTTTTCATATTTCACTTTCCATGATTTAGATCTAGTTTGGAGAGAGGTTCTCTCCTCTCTCTTAGGATTAGGATTTAGGACTTCTCTTAGTTTTAGGAGTGACTCTCAATCCCAGGTTCTTTATTTTTATTTATCCCAATTTAATTTATGAACTCTTCCATGTTACAGATTACTCTTTTAAATTAATGTTATTTGAGGTATTTCAGTTTAATATTGCTTTCTTTTATTTACATGATTATTGCTTCTCATCTAAAGGCATTTTTATTCCAGCAGCTTCAATTTCCTTTCCTTTTGGTTTTGGTTAAGAAATCAGTAACTCATGAAGTTATCCAACTCAACAGCATAATTGATAATTGTTATCTCCTCTAATTGAATTGAACTTCAATAATCCCAATCTTTTCTTAGGAATTAACTCGGATTTGAAGATCAAACTAATTAGTCACTTTACCTTCCTCTGCTTTAAGTAAGGGTTAACTAAGTGAAATTAAGATTCAATTTTTATTATCATTGATAAGGATAATTCGGTCTGGACTTCCAATTTCTTATACATTGCCAAGAGATTTTATTGTTATTATTTTATTTTATTTTATTTGTCATTCAACATATTCCCTCCTTACCTCCTAAACCCCAATTTACAACTCAACCAATAATAAGAACATACCTCCCTGCAATTCCTTGAGAAGACGACCCGAGGTTTGAATACTCGGTTATCAATTTCAAAGGGGTTTGTTACTTGTGACAACCAAAACGTTTGTATGAAAGAACTTTTGAATGTTTAGAAACTATACTTGCAACGAGGATTTATCCGTAAATTTCTAGGTCACGCAAAAGTTCTCTCATCAAAGAACCTCTGAAAATTTCTCAGGAAGAGGAGAAACCTCCTAAACCCGAGCTCAAACCACTACCACCATCCCTGAAATATGCATTTCTGGGAGAGGGTGACACTTTTTCAGTGATCATAAGCTCTGCTTTAAATCCACAGGAAGAGAAAGCACTAATTGAAGTGCTAAGGACACACAAGACAGCTCTTGGGTAGTCCATAGGTGATCTTAAGGGCATTAGCCCAGCAAGATGCATGCATAAGATTCTATTGGAGGACGATGCTAAGCCAGTGGTTCAACCACAGAGGCGTCTAAATTCAGCCATGAAGGAGGTGGTGCAGAAAGAGGTCACTAAGTTACTAGAGGCTGGGATTATTTATCCTATTTCTGATAGCCCCTAAGTAAGCCCTGTCCAAGTCGTCCCTAAGAAAGGTGGCATGACAGTGGTTCATAATGAAAAAAATGAACTGGTTCCTACAAGAACAGTTACAGGGTGGCATATGTGTATTGACTACAGAAGGCTCAATACAGCCACCAGGAAGGATCATTTTCCTTTACCATTCATAGACCAGATGCTAGAGAGACTAGCAGGTCATGAATATTATTGCTTTTTGGATGGCTATTCAGGTTACAACCAAATTGCAGTAGATCCTCAGGACCAAGAGAAAACAGCATTCACATGTCCTTCTGGAGTGTTTACCTACAGAAGGATGCCTTTTGGTCTGTGTAATGCACTTGCAACCTTTCAGAGGTGCATGCTCTTTATCTTCTCAGATATGGTAGAGAAATTTTTGGAAGTCTTCATGGATGACTTTTCAATATTTGGAGACTCATTCAGCTCCTGCCTTAACCATCTAGCACTTGTTCTGAAAAGATGCCAAGAGACCAACCTAGTTTTAAACTGGGAAAAATGTCACTTTATGGTGACTGAAGGGATTGTCCTTGGGCATAAAATTTCAAACAAGGGAATAGAGGTGGATCAAGCTAAAGTTGAAGTAATTAAAAAATTACCACCACCTACCAATGTTAAGGTAATCAGAAGCTTTCTAGGGCATGTAGGATTCTACAGAAGGTTTATAAAAGATTTTTCAAAAATTGCAAAACCTCTGAGTAATCTGCTAGCTGCAGACATGCCATTTATCTTTGATAAGGAGTGTCTGCAGGCGTTTGAGACTCTGAAAGCTAAGCTGGTCACAGCACCAGTCATCTCTGCACCAGACTGGACATTACCATTCGAACTAATGTGTGATACCAGTGACTACACCATAGGTGCAGTGTTGGGACAGAGGCATAACAAGCTTCTGCACGTCATTTATTATGCTAGCCATGTTTTAAATAATGCACAGAAGAATTACACAACCACAGAAAAAGAGTTACTTGCAGTGGTTTATGCCATTGACAAGTTTAGATCCTATCTAGTAGGATCGAAAGTGATTGTGTACACTGACCATGCTGCTCTTAAATATCTACTCACAAAGCAGGATTCAAAACCCAGGCTCATAAGATGGGTGTTGCTTCTGCAAGAGTTTGATATAGAAATAAGAGACTGAAAAGGGACAGAGAATCAAGTAGCTGATCACCTGTCCCGGATAGAACCAGTAGCAGGAGTGCCCCACCCTCCTACTGAGATCTCTGAAACCTTTCTGGATGAGCAACTCTTCGCCATTCAGGAAGTACCATGGTTTGCAGACAGGAAAGGGAAGAAGCATGAAAGGCTTCTCTCAATACAGAGTCAAATAAAACCCCCACATTCAAACTCTAAGTTTGGTGTTGGGAGGCTACAACCAAACTCTAAGTTTGATGTTGAGAGGCCATCATCATGCTCTGAGTATCCGTGAGGCTCCAAGAGAGCCCACTGTCAAGCTACTGACATTAAAGAAGCGCTTGTTGGGAGGCAACCCAATTCTATCTATTTAGCTTCTATTGTTATTTTATGTCTTTTGTAGGTTGATGTTCATGTGAAGTCACAAAAACAACTGAAAAAGCAAAAACAGAATGAAAAATAGAATGAAAAACAGCACACCCTGGAGGAGAAACTTGCTGGCATTTAAACGCTAGTAAGGGCAGCAGAATGGGCGTTAAACGCCCAGTCTGGCACCATGCTGAGCGTTTAACGCCAAAAATGGGCACAGAGCTGGCGTTTAACGCCAAAAAAGGGCAGGAAGCTGGCGTTAAACGCCAAAAATGGGCAGCAACCTGGCGTTTAACGCCAGGATTGGTAGACAAGGGGCGTTTTGCACGCCACATGGTGCAGGGATGAGAAATTTTTGACACCTCATGATCTGTGGACCCCACAAGATCCCACCTACCTCACCTCTTCTTCTCTCCTCTTCACACCCTTCCATAACACTCCCCCAAAATAACCTCCACCAATCACCTCTATTAATCCTCCAAAACCATCATACAACCCACCTACACCACCCACTCAAATTCAAACCATCACTCCTTCCTTTTCCCACATCATAACCACCTAAAACTCCCATTGGCCGAACCACTCACACCTCTCCATCTCATCTATTTTCTTCTTCTTCTACCCCCTCTTCTCTTCTTTTGCTCGAGGACGAGCAAACCTTCTAAGTTTGGTGTGGTAAAAGCGTTGCTTTTTGTTTTTCCATAACCATGTATGACACTTAAGGCCAGAGAAACCTCTAGAAAGAGGAAAGGGAAGGCAAAAGCTTCCACCTCTGAGTCTAGGAGATGGAGAGATTCATCTCAAAAGCTCATCACTAAGAGAAGGATGGAGCAAACAAGACCATGAGGAAATTCCTCATCATGAAATCCCTGAGATGCCTCAAGGGATGCATTTCCCTCCACAAAACTATTGGGAGCAAATCAACACCTCCCTAGGAGAATTAAGCTCTAACATGGGACAACTAAGGATGGAGTACCAAGAGCATTCCATCATCCACCATGAGATTAGAAAAGATCAAAAAGCTATAAGGGAAGAGCAACAAAGACAAGGAAGAGACATAGAGGAGCTCAAAAGCACTCCATAAGATCTTCAAGAAGGAGAACTAGCCGTCATCACTAAGGTAGACCCGTTCCTTAATTTCCTTGTTCTTATTATTCTGTTTTTCAATTTCTATGCTTGATGTTCTATCTATGTTTATGTCTTCACTACATGATCATTAGTATCTTAGTGTCTATGCCTTAAAGCTCTAAATGTCCTATGAATCCATCACCTTTCTTAAATGAAAAATGTTTTTATTACAAAAGAACAAGAAGTACATGATTTCGAATTCATCCTTGAAACTAGTTTAATTATTTTGATGTGGTGACAATACTTTTTGTTTTCTGAATGAATGCTTGAACAGTGCATATGTCTTTTGAATTTTTTGTTTTAAGAATGTTAAAATTGTTGGCTCTTGAAAGAATGATGGAAAACGAGAAATGTTATTGAGGATCTGAAAAATCATCAAATTGATTCTTGAAGCAAGAAAAAGTAGTGAATACAAAAAAAAACAAGCAGAAAAGTCAATATCCCTTTAAACCAAAAGGCAAGGGTAAAACAAAAAGGATCCAAGGCTTTGAGCATCAGTGGATAGGAGGGCCCACAGGAATAAAATCCTGGCCTAAGCGGCTGAACCAAGCTGTCCCTAACCATGTGCTTGTGGCGTGAAGGTGTCAAGTGAAAACTTGAGACTGAGCGGTTAAAGTCGTGATCCAGAGCAAAAAGAGTGTGCTTAAGAACCCTAGACACCTCTAATTGGGGACTTTAGCAAAGCTGAGTCACAATCTGAAAAGGTTCACCCAGTTATGTGTTTGTGGCATGTATGTATCTGGTGTTAATACTGGAAAACAGAGTGCTTTGGGCCACGGCCAAGACTCATAAAGTAGCTGTGTTCAAGAATCAACATACTTAACTAGGAGAATCAATAACACTATCTGAATTCTGAGTTCCTATAGATGCCAATCATTCTGAACCTTAAAGGATAAAGTGAGATGCCAAAACTGTTCGGAGGCAAAAACCTGCTAGTCCCGCTTATCTAATTGGAGCTAAGTTTCATTGATATTTCGGAGTCTATAGTATATTCTCTTATTTTTATCCTATTTGATTTTCAGTTGCTTGGGGACAAGCAACAATTTAAGTTTGGTGTTGTGATGAGCGGATAATTTATACACTTTTTGGCATTGTTTTTAGTATATTTTAGTTAGTTTTTATTATATTTTTATTAGTTTTTATTTGAAATTCACTTTTATGGACTTTACTATGAGTTTGTGTGTTTTCTGTGATTTCAGGTATTTTCTGGCTGAAATTGAGGGACCTGAGCAAAAGTCTGATTCAGAGGCTGAAAAAGGACTGCAGATGTTGTTGGATTCTGACCTCTCTGCACTCGAAGTGGATTATCTGGAGCTACAAAAGCCCAATTGGCGCGCTTTCAATTTCGTTGGAAAGTAGACATTCTGGGCTTTCTAGCAATATATAATAGTTTATACTTTGCCCAAGATTTGATGGCCCAAACTGGCGTTCCAAATCAGCTTCAGAATTTCCGGCGTTTAATGCCGGAACTGGCACAAAAGTTGGAGTTAAACGCCCAAACTGGCACAAAAGCTGGCATTTAACTCCAGAAAAAGTCTCTACACATGAAAACTTCAATGCTCAGCCCAAGCACACACCAAGTGGACCCCGAAAGTGGATTTTTACGTCATTTACTCATTCTTGTAAACCCTAGGTCACTAGTTCACTATAAATAGGAATTTTTGCTATTGTATCTTCACCTCATGACACATTACACGTTTCACATTGTATCTTCTACGGCATGAGTCTCTAAACCCCATGGTTGGGGGTGAGGAGCTCTGCTGTGTCTTGATGGATTAATGCAATTACTACTGTTTTTTATTCAATCACGCTTGCTTCTATTCTAAGATATCACTTGTTCCTAAACTTGATGAATGTGATGATCCGTGACACTCATCATCATTCTCACCTATGAACGTGTGCCTCACAACCACCTCCATTCTACCGTAGATTGAGTGGATATCTCTTGGATTCCTTAATCAGAATCTTTGTGGTATAAGCTAGAATCATGGGAGGTAGTCATTGACAACGGTGAAACCCAACATACAGCTTGCCATGGAAGGAACCTTGCGTGGATGAAGAAGAAGACAGTAGGAAAGTAGAGATTCAGAAGATATAGCATCTCCAAAACCTCAACCTGTTCTCCATTACTGCAAAACAAGTATTTATTTCATGTTCTTTTACTTTTTACAATTAAATCTGAGAATTATTGATATCCTGACTAAGAGTTACAAGATAACCATAGCTTGCTTCAAGCCGACAATCTCCGTGGGATCGACCCTTACTCACATAAGGTATTACTTGGACGACCCAGTGCACTTGCTGGTTAGTTGTGCGAAATTGCAAAAGTGTGATTGTAATTTCGTGCACCACCGACATCGGAGATGGTTACTGTATCCGGATGACCCCAAATTCCCAGGAGAGCTGCCTTGCAACTGTTGAAGCTAAGTTCTTTGTCAGAAAGAATCTTTTCCACCATATTCAAATTTTCAGGAACAAAGCTATCATCCTCTTCTAGGTTGATGGATATAACTTTTTCATCAACAGATTGGTCCTCATTGTAGGCCATATGTAGTATTGTGAAAATAAAAGAAATAAGCTAGAAAAAAGAGTATGCGCAAAGATGTGGACAATAAGCGGGTAAACAAAAAACCTTTATTTCAGGAAACACTTCATATGAGAGAAGAGTTCTCCATGAGAGAGATAAAGCGGTTCAAAAAACCGAAAGATAATCATCGGAATTGGGATATAATTATTTTCGTTTAACCTCATATGGCATAAGCTTATATTTAATGATGCTTATGTTTTTAGATTGGATTTTTTTGTAGGTCATGGATATTTTTGGTTTTAATGGTGGGCTTGGGTTTTTTAAAGGGTTATTTTTGTATTGTGTAAGGCCTAATAGTGGAGGAACAGTTCTTGTTTTTTAAAATGTTAAGTGTGAGAAAGACAAAACTGGCATGTTAATATTAGGCATAATTAATTGGACCATGTAATATGGAAAAAAGATTTTTTTTTTCCTCACATATAGTAGAGACCTGAAAGGACTTAGGAGGCAGAAGAAAAAAATAATTTACATTGGAAGTAACTTAAGTATTGACATGAGTATTATTAAAAGTATATTGATAGTATTAAAATTTTTACTAATGCTATATTAAATAAAAAAAATTATTTGGTGAGAGTGATTATATTATTATAATCAAATACTCGAGCCACTGTTTGGTTAAAAAAAAAAAAGCAACATTGCGGGCGACAAGTTGTGATCATAGACGAGGTCGAATATTATTGTTGCAATGTAAGATCATTTTAGAATTTTAGGTAGGACAATTGATAAATCGATAAGGTATGGAGAACATGCACATTAGATACACATGCATGTTTAGTCTAATTTGTACGGAAATGTCTTAAGAAAAAGTTTAAAAAGCCATCACTTTTATTAAAATTTGGCCAATATTTTTATTAAAATAAATAATCTCATATTATTAGATGTACTCACAATATTAAAAATACTAATTATAATTAATTAATGACTACAAATTATAAAATCTACTTATTCCTTAACACTCTTTTTTTTAGAGTCGCTCTACTATAAAGATGTAAATATGTAAAGATTTACAGAGATTTAATCTTGTAGTGACACGTGCTATCGTTAAGGGAATATAGTATCAGATTTGTACTAACTGCAAATGACTCTGGGGCCTAAGCTGAGAAGCTGAGAGGTTGTTGTGGCATGACGTAAATACTGAAAATATTAAAACAATTATTTTAATTTTTGTGCACTATTTACTATTTTAATTTTTTTATAATATGTATTATTGTTTTTATTAAAAATGATAAATTAAATAAAAAATTAATTATAAATAATAATAAAAATATAACTTGTAAAAAATTAGAACCTAAAATAATAATAAAAATAAGATTATAAAAATACTTAAAAAAGTACTAAAATATATTATTT
>NC_029777.3:66799326-66801228 GCF_000817695.3 Arachis duranensis
TATATTTTTTTAGTAATTAATTTATTATTTATCTTGAAGTGATTTTAACTAATATTATCCAAATAATATTTATTTTATCAAAATCAATTTTAGTAAAAATTGCCAAATATAAATCATGTTGGCACAAACCCACTTCTACCCAAAATTAATTCTACAAAATCACTTTCATTCAAACTCCAGTTTGCCCAACGTAAATCCAAACACACACTAAAAAGTAGTTTTTGCACCTGCATGATGAAAAAAAAATTAGCAAATGGGACTGGAGGGAGAGGGAGAGAACAATACAATAAAGTATTTAAATGAAGTAAAATGACTTTGAATGAAACGACAAACTAACCATAAACGGGACGCACGGTCTGCTTCGCCAACTAAGGTAGGTTCAAAATGTTAGCCCGTCTTACTTTACAACAGAAGGTTGAGATTTGGGATACGGAACATAGGCACTCTAACAGAAAAATTCATGAAGGTGGTAGATACCATGACAAGAAGAAAGATTAACATCATTTGTCTACAATAAACAAAATGGGTCGGTACAAAGACTAGGGAGTTGGATACTTTAGGGGTTCAAACTTTGGTATACTGAAAAGGTGGAGAATAGGTGAGGTAAGTATTATCATGGATAAGTAGTGGAAGAAGGACGTAGTGGATGTCAATAGAGTGGGAGATCGGATCATCTTTGTCAAACTTGTGGTGGAAGGAGGTACTTGTCATGTGATTAGCACATATGCACTGCAAGTGGGTTCGGACAAGCAACACATACAAAACAAGATTTTGTGAGGATCTAGAGAGTTTGGTCCAAGATATACCTTCGGAAGATAAGATTTTCATAGGAGCAGATTTAAATGGCCATGTTAAAAAAGAAGTGATTAAGTATGAAAGTATTCACGGAGGCCATAAATGAGTGGTCATACACGATTGAATAGAATAAGGAACGATGATAAGAGAGAGAGTTGAAATAGCACCTATTGTGAAAAAGATGGTAGAATCGCATCTCAGGTTGTTTGGACATATAAGAAGAAGACCGACAGAGCACCCAATCAAGAGGGTGGATGAGATGAAAGATGGACAAGGGGTAAAAGATAGAGAAAGACCTAGGAAAACCATCCATGAGGTGGTCAAACAAGATCTATATGTAAATGGTCTCTCTGTAAACATGATACATGATAGAGCTCTGTTCATACCTTGACCCAACACTATGACCCAGGTCCAAACACACCAAAAGGCCCAATCTAAAGATTGGCCCTCGCCGTCCACCGACCTCCTCAGAAGAGGTCGGATTCAACACAGACTTCATCCCAAAGAAGTCGGGCTCGAAGGATAACTGGCAGATAACACTTATTCAAATAAGTAACTGCCCCTAAAATCTCTCAACCAATTTTCAGGAGCCATATCTCAACTACCCTAAAATAAAGGGACGATTATCAATCCTAAAAAGTGGAACTACTCCAACGGTGGTTATTGGATCACCACTATAAATACACTGACACCCCTCAGGTATCTCTAAGTTCTAATATTCTCTAAACCTGCTTGGCCCCTTGCTAACTTAGGCATTGGAGTATCTTTGCAGGTACCACCCCCATTCTTTCACACATACAACTCGGACGACGACTCCCGAAAACAAGTCGGAGAGCACCCTCCAGTAACACTTGGGCCAATTCTCTAAGCCTAAACCGCCAATTTTAGGTCACCTACGTAACAAGCTCAATGTCATCATTTGATTTATGTAGTCGACTCCACCAAATGAGATAAATACTTTATTGTTGTTGTTATATTATTTAAAAGTATTAAAGAAACAATATTATTGTTTATTTTCTGTTTCTATTATTTTGTTAAAAATATAAATAAAACAACCAAAAAATTAAATATTAATAAATTATTATTTTCTTACAAAATCAATAATAT
>NC_029777.3:66801382-66805266 GCF_000817695.3 Arachis duranensis
ATGCTCTATATTAATTAAAGTCTTTTAATATTTTTTTTATAACTATTTAATTTTTATTTTATAAAATCTAATAATATATAAAAATGACATATTTAATGTGCAAAAAATTATTCATCTCATACTCTCATTTTAGACACCCCATTTAAAAAAAGACTCCATAAATATATAATGAAAGAAAATTAGCTATCCTATTCTTTTTGTATACAAAGGGGGCCAAAAGTCTAAGATCCCCTCATTCCCTTCAAAATATTAACACTCCTAATATTTCACATTTATACAAATACACTTCTATGCAACCAACAAACTCGTACTACCAAAATCCAACAAGAGACCACTCATTAGCCAATAGCCATAGCATGAGGAGCCTATTTATTATCATCCCGTTCGTTGGCCCATTAAGGTAGTGTTGTTACCCTTTACCATTATGTTACGGAGAGAGCTCTTAACCCAGCAAACAAAGCCACTACTCCAACGCATAAGCCATTTATGAATGTCCAGCATCTGACAAAGGCGCCATCAACTTCTCACGTGCGTGTCTTAATTCAATGACTAAAACAGAATATCTTTATCTCTGTACATTATGATATCTGTATGCTATAATTCTTCTTTTTTAAATAGGTATTTGAAGTTATGAGGGTTTAGGTGTTAACAAAAGTTGGTAATGATTAAGGTTATTATCAGTGTATGAAGTTCAGAAGTTGATAATGATTATGTGTTAAAATAGATCTACCGATTTAAGACCCTCACTGCTAAGCACAATAGGATTTCAATTTTCACCATTCATTCAAAATATTATTTCTATTCAAAGTAAACATATTGGACTCATGAGAATTAGGTATTTTTTAATCTATGTAATTCATTATTATTTTATGTTTTATTAGTTTCTAATTTAATATTTTTATATTAGACAAAAATATTAAACAAATATTAATGTAATTGTATTCTTGTAGACTGATAAAAAATTACAAGTGGTAATTTTTCGAAATTTTACTATTTCAAACTAATTTTCAAGTAATTATATTTTTTTTACATCATCATTAAGAAATCGGATAATTTTTTTATTTATTTCATTTAGGATTATTTTATATTTTATTGGTTCCTTAATTGAAATTTTTTCTAAAATGAAAAAAGATTATCATAAGGTTGAAAAATAAGATGAAAGTCAATTTTGTCACATTGAAAAAGAAATTGCTAAAATATTTAGTTTTGATTTAATAATTAAAGATTTCAAGTCATTTAAAATCTGAATAATACCATTTAAAAGTATTTTATAATTTTTATTTGTATAATAATTTGTTTATATTAAAAATAGATTAAGTATTAGTTTTTTCACATTTAATATTATATTTTTGAGTGTAGCTAATAATAAAACAATGTATGATGGTTTTCATGTTTCATATTATATTTTTTCATGTTAATAATAAATTTAATATTATCTTGATATATAAAATTATAATTTTCGTTTTAATAACAAGTAAGATGGAAGAATCTTTTTGGTCATACTAAAATCTACGGAAAAGCTCTGCATACAAGTCATTAGGGCTTGTATGCTTTACAAGTTTATTAAACAATAAAATCAAAATACGCGCTGCTCCACGTACGTTGATTACACGTGCTATATAACATCCCGCGTATATCTAACTTCTAAATTTAAAATATTTGTTTCTTCTTCGTTTTCGTTATTTTTAGATTTGGTTGTTCTTCTTCTCGCGCGTCTTCCCTCATTCTTCTCCATCGATCTTTTCCTCTTCTTTTCTCACTGGTATGTTCTTCGTTTACGTTACCTTTTTCTCTCTTTGCAACTCGAGCTTCGTTTTCTCTTTTGATTTGTTATTTTCTGAAATCAAAGTTTGACCTCGTTTTGAATATAATGGATCATTCAACCTCAGATTGTCAGCTGAATCCAGGCAAAGTGGATTATGAATTTGAATCTAACGAAGTTCCTGAGGTTTGATTTACAGTAATTTATATAGCAGTGTGTAGTTTAAAAATTGCTGAACATTGACTGTGAAAGTAACACGTTAACATGAATCTATCGATTCAATGTATTAGTTGTGATTAATTACCTGGAATTTATAGCAGACGCTCGGGTGTAGATCAATTCTTCTTTGGGTGTATTTTACCTAGAAGTGTGGGTGTATCTACACTTTACTGGTTTTTTGTTATTTTTATTTGAGTTGTTGTTGTTCAGGTGTATTATATCAGACATGATTGGGTGTGTTTTTAGTTTTTGACATTGTGTATTCTGCAGCCTGTGTATTGACAGTTTATGGCTTTAAAGGTCATTCTGTAGTTGAGTTGTTGCGGTTCGGGTGTATCATATTAGACATGATTGGGTGTATTTGAATCATATCTATGGGTGTATTCACAGTTCTGACACGGTGTATTGTGCAGCCTCTCTCGGTTGTTGACGACGAGCTTGTTCCGAAGATCGGAATGACCTTTACTACTCTTGAAGATGCTGGAAAATTTTACAGGAACTACGCCAAGGCTGCAGGTTTCTCTACAAGAGTTCGGTGCACAAATAGGAAGGGAAACGAGATTAAGAATCAACTGATTACATGTAGTAGAGAGGAAAAATGGAAATCTAAAATATCTCCAACCAAGAAGACCAATCCGACAGCCGGTGTAAACTGTCCTGCAAGAATTTATATACACACATTAAAGGATGTCGGTGCTTGGATCATTTCAAAGGTTGTGCTGGATCATTCACACCCCTGCTGTCCAAGCAAAGCAGAGATGCTCAAACAGCACAGGGAACTAAGCATGTCCATTCGTCGTACGATAGAGAATAACGATGAGGCCGGTATCAGACCAAGCAAAACCTACCAATCATTTGTTGCGGCTGCCGGGGGTCACCGCGAGTTAAATTTTATCAAAAAGGACGTGAGGAATTACATTACCAGGGAAGTGCGGAATGTTTCCGAACAAGAAGATGCAAAGGAATTCGGGAAATATTTCTTAAGAATGAAAGAGAAGAATCCGAATTTCTTCTTTGAGCTCGAACTCGAGGAGGATCAATCGATTAAGCTGGTTTTTTGGGCCGATGCAAGAAGCAGAGCTGCCTTTGAGTATTTCGGAGACGTCATTTCATTCGACACCACCTACAATACAAACAGATAACAAACTGTCCCTGTTTATGATGCTAAATTAATTTATTTTTACGAATCCACAGCAGAGGTGTATACTGGCCGTTTCATTGGGTGTATTCTAAGCATTTGTTGGGGTGTACCTAATGATTTTGCATTCTGGACCATGGTAATTTGTTTCAGGTATAATTTGGTCTGTGGTTCTTTTGTCGGGGTGAATCACCACGGTCAGTCAACACTTCTCGGATGCTCTTTGATGAAGAATGAAGAAATTGAATCATTCAAATGGTTATTTCAATGCTGGCTTCGTTGCATGGGAGGAAACGCTCCTAAAGGGTTTTTCACCGATCAGTACGCATCAATGAAAAGGGCTTTAGAGGCCTGTATGCCAACAACAGTTCACCGCTGGTGTATTTGGCACATCATGAAGAAGATTCCAAGCAAATTAAACGGGTACAAGGGACATGCCGATATCGAACAAGAAATGAGCCATGTTGTTTGGAACTCTCATAGCAAAGACTCATTCGATAGGAATTAGAACGATTTTCTGCTGAATTTTGGTCTTGCGGACAACAAGTGGCTTTCAGGTAATGTGTTTTTAAAATCTGCAGCAGAGGTGTAAATTGTACGATCTCTCGGGTGTATTTTACTGTGTGTGTTTGGGTGTATTATGCAGATCTGTACGAAGACCGTCACATATGGGTTCCTATCTATCTGGACCACCACTTCTGGGCAGGGATGAGAAGCACACAAAGGAGCGAGAGCATGCATTCATTTTTTAACAAGTACATCACC
>NC_029777.3:66805418-66812692 GCF_000817695.3 Arachis duranensis
TGTGCAACCAAATCCTCCATTGAAGCTCAGTTTCAAGATGCGTACACTCACGCAAAGTTTAGGGAAGTCCAAGCGCAATTCAGAGGAAAGGCGAATTGCATCATCAGATTAAAGAATTCCACTCTAGGCTATTCAGTATACGAAGTCGTGGAACAAGTTTCCAGCTCAATATTCAACAAGTTTGCGGTTACCTACGACTCAGTTGCAGCCGAGGTAAAATGCCAATGCTTATTATTCGAGTCGAGAGGGATACTGTGCCGTCACGCACTAAGCGTGTTAAGTTTTGAACAAGTAAGCCAAGTGTCCCCTAGATATATACTGGAACGATGGAGCAAGAAGGTAAAGAGGAGACACACACACATCAAGGGCAGCCACGACGAGCCACTAATGGAGGCAAGAAGCAAGAGGTTCGACCAATTGGTTTTTCGTTCGCAAAATATTTGCGAATTTGCCTCCGAATCGGAGGAGTTGACTACAATTCTGCACCGTGCGTACGATAACACCATGGCCGAGATGGAAGCATTAAAAGCCAAAAGGAAGGGGACATCTTCTTTATCCCACGAAGACGCCAACTTGGAATCCGTTAACGAGCTTCAAAGCCCGCCAAGGATTCGAACAAGAGGACGTCCAAAAAACAAGCTAGGTTCAAAGCTGGAGAAACAGATTGAAAATGCCACAAAGAAGAAGAAGACGAAAGTTTTAAGCGAGGTAAATGTAATGTTCTTTAAATTTGTGGCGATTGAGTTTATTTTTCTCGTTAATAGTTTAGCTAATGTGTGAGTGTTATATTCAGATAAACCTGTTTGATGCTGCATCAGCGGCGCATTCAAATTGCAGCCAATATCAAGGACACGTTATAAATTATCAGTTTAGGGTACCAGCAGCAGGGGATAACTCTTTGGGTGTATAGTTATATAGAATATGGGTGTAAAAGCACTGTTCTTTTTGGGTGTATTTTTGTTAATTCACAATTAACATATAGACACATATATAGATACATATAGAACAAAAGCTGTAAAAATTCACAGGTTATGGGCGTATATTTCATTTGATGTTTTTCTTCATATTTTAGTACATGTAATTCATACATTTTGAATACAGCACAGACAGTTGGGTGTATATTTTATGCAATCTTGGGTGTATTATTAGACTTGCGTTGGGTGTAACAGTTTATAATTTACGTTTATATATGCCTTGATTTTTTGCTTCATATTTTACCACCTATAATACAGCTTTTGAATACATCACAGGCAGTTTACCAGCACAGATAGTTTAACTATGGGAAAAAATATACATGGAATAGAAGTTGTTGATAAATGGCAAATATTTACATCATTTGTTCAATTTACAAACTACCCAGCAGTTGGATTACCCAGTTTCTATATTAGCAGAATTAATCTGACAAAATGGACTCAATAATACAGAGGATGGCTTCGACAGCCTTATAGCACTAATCTCTCTAATTGCCCAATCTCTCTATTTATTCATCTCACTGAATAGTATCCGGGAAGCATACTCCACTCTATAGTGGTACACCTCCTCCTACAATTAAAAAGTATGTTATGTTTAAACAGAAATATTAATTCAGTAAAGTAATATAGAGTTATATAGTTCTAAAGACAGTTACCTGTGGCCAATTATCCCATTCATACTTCCCCTTTTTAATGTTTTCCGGCTCAATTAACTCAAGCCACTTCATTACGTAGATAGCGCAGTCATAGCTGAAAACGAAGAAAATAAATTACAAATCTCATTTAGGAAAGTTTAATGTTCAGAGTCACAAATTTATACCTTGTTTTTTGCCCTGATATTTTAACATATGATGCTTTAATTTTCTTCTCATTCTCCCCTTTTGCCAGAGGTTCCCCGCCAGCATATGTTATCAATCTTGAAAATACATATCCCTTAAATACCAAAACAAATCAGTAATACATCCCAATGAATGGACAAGATACACCCAACTGAGTGCACAATATACAACCAACACAACTAACGAAATAGACCCATCTATTAAAGTAAAGAAGACAGAGGCAACTTACAGTGAATTTATTAATGTCCTTTCTCTCATCACTTGGAGCTTTTTTGTGTAGCGGGTCAAGTATTTGACATTTCCGCTTTGTTGTATTTATCAGTCATAACCACCAATGCCCCGAGTGGCAAACAGGAGCAAAAATCTGAAGGATTGCCACATTTCAACAGTGTGTTATTTTATTTGGCATATAAGTAAATAAGTGAACTAACAAATTTAGCAAACGAAAACTTACATATGGATGCGAACTTAATTTTTTTCTATCTATGAAGGAAATGAAACTCGGGTAGGCTTCCACCCTGAATTCCTTTTTCGTTTTCGGGGATATGAATTCCCCCCTTGGGTGATTCGAAAGTGCCATGCTCTGCAAGAATTGCGAAACAAGAAATGAAATACTGAAAATACACAACTTACACCCAATCGAACCTAAAAAATACACCCAAATCAATACAAAAAATACACCCAAAGTTCGTAGAAGTAACACTTACCACAATATTGGGGGGGAGACAGTATATTTGTTCCTGAAACCTCTTTTCATTTTTCTGGTTTAGGATGAGGCAGATGGCAGATACAATCTAGAAATATATGCCGAAATCAATTTTAAATTAATAAACATTGCAGTTGACTTTGGTGTAAAAACATTAATGTTAGTCTAATATTACCTATCACTTCTTGCCTGGAGGGATACAAGGTGCATTCTCATCAAAATGTATTCTCCTTGGCCAATTAGAGTGCAAATCTCCTCATACTCGTCAGTATTGCCATCTGCGTCTTCCTTCAGTCTCGTCCCCTAGATGTAGCACTTTTGTTTCATATCATCTGGAATTCGATTTATTCCCCCAGGAGTTTCAAACTTTGCAGAACTTTCTCCCCCAGTCTCCCTCTGAATTTGTGGACTTTCGTCTTTTCCCTTCGCCGCACTGCTTGCTAATTTTTGGACCAAACTGTCTAATTGTTCTAGCATACTTGCAGTTTCTGGTGATTTTTCCCTTTCTGTCTCCTGCGTTGACGCCCCCTCCTGGCTTGAATCAGTCAATCCAAGGCTGAATGATGGCATCCCTGGATCTGTTTTAGGAACATAGGTTGCTGTCCGTGCCATCATCAATAGGGCAGCAACGTCTTCTGCGGCTGGATGACTGCGTCATGATGTATAACAATAAGAGTAAGAATAAGAATATACGGATGATAAGCAAAGATTGATTTTAGTCTGATGAACTTACATTTTAGTTGGAGCTGGGGGAAGCATGGGTGTGGTTTCTTGAAGTTGTTTGGGGTGTTCAGGAGTGCTGCACAGTTACACAAAATTAATCATGGCGTAAAAAAGATTTGGTCAGGAACAATATACACCCAAACTCTAAATAAATATACACCCAATACTATTTTCTTACGTTTCTGTAGTCCCTTTAATCTGTAGCATAGGGGTTGGTTCGAAATCTGTGTCAGTGGTTGTTTGTTGGGATGCCGGCACAAAAACCTGGATCGGGACTCTAAACAAGAACGAATAAAAATGAAAGGTTAACAACGTATTTGAAAATAATAAGGTTATAAGGTTGAAATATTCTTGGAAAACTCACACTGCAAGTGCTTCTTGAATAAAATAATAAAGGACTTTTTTTCTAAAAAAATATATACAGAATTAGAAGTAGAAGGTAATAGAAGAACAAAAGTAACGGTTATTTAAAAGAGAAATTACATGCTCTGTGACAGATGGTTTACACTACTCTGTTCTGTGCGTCCTTGAGAGGAAGGATCATCACTTCCCAAGTTCACAGCCGGTAGTCTAAACAGATTTCATGTTATTCAGACAAAATAAGATACAGGTATAAAATACACCCAGATGAATGCACGAGACACAACCAACCGAATGGACAATATACACCCAACAAAACAAACGACATACACCCAACTTGATCCATAAAATACACCCAAATGGTTCACAAAATACATCCAAATCTCAAATAATAACAAGATTTTATTAAATAATAAAGTTTCTTACATTTCAGAGGACACATAGCGACCTTCTGTTAATCGCAGGTCAGCTTGGTTCTCCCTGCGAAACAAGATACAATTATTAGCAAACAAAACACACCAAAATCTCAAATACACAGCCCAGCAAGACATACCCCTCTGCAGCAGATTTATCAACGTTTTCCCTTAGCAATTCATCGAGTTCGTCACTTGATATTTCATATCTCTCACTACATTCATAAAATAAGATGTTAACAAAAATAATTACGATGATAGACTGTAATATAGCTTACGAGGTACTGTACCCGTCAAAGTATTGATCTTCTTCAGGAGGTGAATCCTCCACAACAACTTTTTTCTTTTTTTGTTGTGTTATGGGTGGAAAAAAAAGAGTACCAATCAGAAATAAAAAATTAATTTTATCACAGAATATTATCCAAAGAAGTGCTTACTTTTTTGGTGTTGTTTTTGTTTTTTTTTTCTTCTCCTTCTCTGCAGGTGATGATTCTTCGCTCCTATAAGTTAATAATAGACACTTCAGTTAATACACGAAATCTTTATAATGAAGCCAAAAGAAAGGAGTAATAATTTCAGGACATTACTCATCACTTGGTTCAAATTCAGATTCTGAATCAGAATCTGACTCCTCTTGCCTCTGCTTTCTTTTTCTGGAGTCTATTCTGGAAGGCAAACAATTGTCATTTAGAACATACTAAAAATACACCCAAATGAATTCACGAGATACACCCAACTGAATATACAATATACACCCAATGCAGCAAACGAAACACACCCTGCTTAATAAGCTACATACACCCAACATAAACAAACAAAATACACCCAACCCGAAAAAGAAATTACACCCAAGTATGGTACTTACTTTTTCCCCTTTTTGCTGGGGTGTTTTCTTCCTGAATCCTCTGAGTCTTCTTGAGCCTCAGACTCAGAGGTAGAAGTGTCACTGTCAGTAGTTTCTGTCTCCGAAGACGATGTTGGACTCGCCTTCCTTTTTTTTGTTTTTTTATTTCTTGTTTTTTTCTTTTTTTCTTTTTTTTTTCATTTTTTCTCTTGTCTCTGCCATCTTCACAATCCCCTGAAACATGAGATATTTTAGTTAGTAGCATTCGGGTAAATAAAATACACCCAACTTATTATGTTTACTTACCAAAATTTCCTCTTTTTCTGCAGTCATTCTTTCCACCAACTGCTCCTTAGTCTAGTTGGCAATCCAGGGCTTTGGTGGTCTTTCAGTCGTGTTCTTGCCTTTGTTTTTTGAAAGATGAAAGTAGATTATCATCAGGGCGAAGAGGCAGCCATTAATTGCCTTCTTCTTCTTCTCCTGGTAGTCTGTGATGCCCTTGATCATGAAGGTCAAAACATGCCCCCCCCAGTTTCTCTCTTCAAAACATGCCCCCCCAGTTTCTCTCCGATATGCCGTCCATCTTAAAAATTGGGGCCAGGTGCACGGGCGATATTTTGTTTATCGTCGTTGGCAAAAGGAACTCCATCTGTATGTAGAGGATGAATATCCTCTTGAACATCAGGCGTTCCTCTTCGTTGCCAACGCCGATTTCCATCATTTCATCGGTAAGACTTTTGAGGGTCTTACCCTAGAATCTTCTATAAATTATTTTGTCATCATCAGAAAGTTTCTTATACTCAACTTTCTGAGGAAATAGATCTCCTACAAAAAGGAAGACAACAAAGTATCCAAGTCGGTTCAAATACACCCAAGCATCAACTTAAATACACCGAAGCAACAACTTAATATACACCTATAATTTTAAGCTAGTTACCTGTTGCATTGATCCCAAGCGCATGACCTATTTTTTTTTTTTGTGTTATTTGGAAAGAACCATATCCTGTCTTCAGTTTGTTCTCCCCAAGTTTGAAGTTGTTTGCCAGCTCCCTTAAGAGTTGGTGATCCACCCTTAGTGGTGGGATGTGCATCAACCCACCGAATCCAAGATCCCTCACAATCGCCTTCTTCTCCTCAGTCATGTTTCTGAACTTATCACTCAGGAGATGTGTGGCACACTTAAGGTCTTTTGTTTGGTTTCTTGCTGCCATTTTCTCTGAAACGAAAAATACACCCAAAGATATCAGTAAGATACACCCATATATATGACTCAGATACACCCATTAATATCAATAAGATACACCCATTGATAACAGTAAGATACACCCATATATATGACTCAGATACACCCAAAGATATCAACAAGATACACCCATTGATTACAGTGAGATACACCCATAGATATTATTCAGATACATCCATATAGATATCAGTCAGATATCACTCAACCATGCTTCAATATCAAGCCACATTACAAGGTTAAGCAGTATACACCCCTCAATCTACGGAATAAACCCCAAAAAATCAACAAAAATAGCAGGAGAACTTAGAACAACAACGTAGAACGACGTAGAACTTAGAACAACGACGTAGAACTTAGAACAGTGTAACAAAGAAGCAAGAATAATAGTAAACCCTAGAAGAACGATGTAGAAGAAAAGTAAAATATACAGGAATCTTAATGAACTTACGTTGAGTATTGTTGCTTTGTTTTCTCTTCAGATTCTTCACGGAGAGTTTGATGGTGTTTTGATGGAGGTTTTGAACAACGATTTGTATATTTTGAACTTTGATTTTCGCTCGAAAATGGGAGGGTTTCCTTGTTTTCAAAGCGCTTTGAGAAGTGGAAGAAGTGGAAGAAGTGGAAGAAGTGGAAGAGTCTGCCATACGTAACCGTTCGAGTGTTGAGCGCGTGATTTTGACGCGCCATGTTATTTCTCTTCATGCGCGAGAGTTCTATTTGGGCTGGGCCAACTTGTAAACTTGTAAACTTGTATATGTAGCAGGCCCGTAAAATCTATCATTATAAATATTTTTTTGAATTAATTTAGAAAATAAAAATTCAAATATTTTTAGTTAACAAAATTTAAAATTATTATTATTATTTTTCAAAATTTTTGGATCAAATTTTCATAATACTAGCCCAATCCATCCATCTATCCAACAGAAAAAGTCCGACTGCAACAGAAGATAAACCCAGTTCTTTAAAAAAAAAAATTAATCACTCAGGTTAAAAAGACTTCCTCACCTAATTATTACCTGACGACACTTCGACCAATTGCTGCCCACTACTGCTTCCACTCAATAAATGTCTCCTCCTATTGCATCAATACGCGTCACACTCCCCTCCAACCTGTTTCGATAAAGCTTTTATTTTTCAAGATTAATTTATAAAAATTAATTTTTAATAAAAATAAA
>NC_029777.3:66812864-66817879 GCF_000817695.3 Arachis duranensis
ATATTTTTATTAAATTGATTAATAATATATTTTTAATAAATCAGAATAAAATTGATTTATTATAACAACAATAATAAATCTAATTATTCACATTATAATTATGAGAAATTTTTCACATACAAGTATTTTTTATATAAATCATTTATTTATTTTTTTTCATGCTTCCTCTTTTTTTTCTCTTTCTTCTTTTTTTTTCTGTGCCTTCTCCTCCTCTTCTTCTTCTTATTCTTTTTATTTTTGAAGTGTTTCATCTTCATCGTCATATTTCTCCTCGTTTTTCTTTTGATTTTACAACATTATGTATTTTTTCTTTATTTGATTTTTTTCTTCCAAAAAGAATTATGAGAATATGAAATAAGAAAATGAAGAAGAAAAAGAAGCAGCAGAAGATGAGGAGGAGAAAGAGAAAGAGTTCTGAATTATGCATAAGGTGTACTTCAACGAATTTTGGGTATATTTTTTAAATCCTTTGGGTGTATTTTTGTAATTTTTTGGGTGTATTTCTGTAATCCTTTGGGCGTATTTCTATAATCGTTTGGGTGAATTTCTGTAACTGTTTGAGTGTATTCTGTAACCGTTTGGGTGTATTTATGTAATCGGTTGGATATATTTCTGTAATCGTTTGGGTGTATTTCTGAAGTTCCATTATCTTCAAAACGATTTCAAAGCTTGATTTCAGAAACCATGAAAATAAAAAAAACGAAGCAAAAATACCAGTGATAAACGTAGATAAAACAACGAATGAAAAGGTAAAGAGAGAACGCATGAAGGAGATCGAACAAATTTGGCAAGAAACTCGTTTTCATGGAGGAAGAAGAAGAAGAGTAGGAGAAGAAGAAGGAGAAGAAGAAGGAAGAAGGAGAAGAAGAAGGAAGAGGAGGAGGAGAAGGAGGAAGCCGAAGCATGCCATGTAAATCGTATATGGGTCAGCGTGCTTTTTGTTAGGTTTCTCCCAACTTGTATGACTTGTAAACCAAATGACTTATATGTGTAGCACTCTTCTATAATTATTACACCCGATTTGATCCGATCGATTTACACAATCTAAAACGAATCATGTTTAAATTTTTTGATAAAAAGACAAATATATCCCTGATTTTTATTTAAAAATAAAATATAATCCAGTAGGTTATGTAAATTAGTCTATTCGATCGGATTTAATAACAATTGAATTTATTATTATTGTTAAAAAATCGATTTTATTTTAATTTGTTAAAAAATTTAACAATAATTAATTTATTAATACGTTCAATAATAATACAACATATAAATATCTTTATAAAAAAATGTTTTATGTATTTTTATAGGAGCATCCTCATAACAAAATACCATATACAAAGCGTCCATATTTACCTAGGGTTGTTGACATGATAAATTTCAAGTTTAAACATAACACTAGTGATGTAACAAACTTTTCATGGCAATAGATTTATCCATAATTTCACCCTCCAAATTAAAACCTTCGCTTCGTAAAATTAAATTGTTCTAATGCTTATTACTCTTTTTTATTGGGTTGTCTTTCTTTTAGCTAAACTCATTCAAACAGTGTGTAATTTCTGCTTAAAATAATAATTAGACACCTTTATATTACAAATATGAATGGAATAGTAATTATTTAGTAGCAAAAATATTTTTAATAACCAATATATGCTTTACAAATAAATTATTAATTATTATGATGAAAAATTTAATTATGAATAACTTTCCAAAATAATGATAAAATAAATAATAAATGAATTGTAATATATGAGAATAAAAGTTTGTAGTTAAAATAACTTAATTCAATATTAATTAAAAATTTAAATTAATAAAATTAATAATAATATGGAAATATATAAAAGAGTGTATTCTTTATTTTATAATTTTGTGATGTAATAAATGATAAAATATTAATATATATGAAAACATTGAATTTAAGAAAATGCAATATTTATTTATTGAGTTTTGGAAATAATTAAATGACTTATTGTTTAAAACTTGCCATTATATTTAGGCTTTTTAATAAGTTTTTACCCAAAAAGTTATTTTTTTTTTATTGAGTTAATAGTCAAAATCGTCTCTGAAAGATATTTCGATCTCCATTTTAGTCATCGAAAGATAAAATTAATCGAAATCATCCCTGAAAGATACACGACTTAGTCACGTTAGTCCTTCCGTCAGTTGGATGATGACGTGGTGGGTTAATACCACATGTCACAAGATAATTAGTTGACATGTCAGATCAGTGACACGTGTCATGCCACGTGTCACTTGACATTTAAAAAATTTATTTATAACCAAAATAGTCCTTAAAAGTTCAGACATAAGTCATTTTCATCCCTAAAATTTTAAAAATTAATCAAATTAGTCCTTGTAATACTCGGTCTAACCGAAATTAATTAAATAATAAGTTAAATAGGAGCGAATATGGTTGGAAGATTTGGCAATTGGAATTTGATGATTTAAATATGATATTTGGATTCAATGAATTTGTACGAGTCGAAAAACATAGTTTTCTGCGTAAAAGCGCGTAGTGGAATTTTGACCGGTAGTACCGGCTGAGACATGTCTGGTACTGCAGCTGAGAAAATTGATTATGAGTAAATAAAATTAAGGAATGAGGAATTATAATTAGGGGGGTAGAAATATTTGAAGTGCGATTTAGAGCGCTAATCTTAAAGGTTTTGGTCCAAAATTGGGCCAACGGACAAAAATAAGTGAACCGAGTCTAAGTGGGTCCAAGACCCAACATATATAAACATTAGTTACGACCATTTCAGCTCATTTTGCCCTAAAGAAGGGGTGTTGGGCGCTGAATTAAGAAGAGAGAAGAGAAGAGAGAAAATCTAACTCTTTTTGATCTTCAAACCACCATAACTTGAGCTACGGAGCTCCGATTGACGAGCCGTTTGTGGTCACGCGTCACTTTTTTCATCCTCTACAATTCTATCTAAGTTTTGTGGTGAGTATTCCATTTATCTCTGCCCAATTTTTGAAATTTTCCAATGTTACACGTTTTTAGGTAGTTAGTATTGAAATCTTGTGATTTTGGGTGTTTAGGAATACTCCAACATGGATTTTAAGTGGGCTCTATTCCTACTTCATATGAGTTGAGGTAAAAAATGCTCAAACCCTTGTGATTTGTCATTTTTATGAGCCCTAGGTTGATGTATATATGTGAAATTGGTTATGTTAGCGTATTTGGTGATTTTGATGCACAATTGGGAGATTGGTGTTGCTTGTGGAGCTTTGGTGAGGCTTGGAACTAAGGGTTGGTGGAGACTTTCATAGAAGAGGCTCAATTAGTTTGGCTACAAGAGGTACGGTTTAAGTTTCATTTAAGTACTGTGTGGTGTGATGAGAATTTCTAGGCTAGATGCCCCTAGGATTAAGTTTGGATTGTGTAAATGGTTGGTGCTAATATGCATAGTTGGTATGTAATGTGAATTAATGATTGGGTTGAAAATTGTGTGGCCTTGTATGCTTGGTATATTGAGAATTTGATGTATTGGGTAATGAGTATTGATTTGTGGTTTATGCATTTAAATTGTGAAATTGGGCCGGAGACCGTGAATTTTAGGCCGGAGGCCGAAAAGAGGTGGAAAGAGGTAAGAAAGGTAAGTTGATGTGTGCATTGTATGATGACACAAGTGATTGGATGAATTTCAGATAATGAATATATGAATGATTGGGTTGGTTATTGAATAATAAGGTTTGAGGAATTGAAGTGTGGAATTTGGTAATTTTGGGTGAAATTATGTAGATGAGGTATGTTTGGTTTTGGTTGAGATATATTATGTGGTCATATATGTGATTATGATTATTGATGCATTGATGGTATGATGATGCATGAGAGATATGTATGTTGTGATATATACTTGAGGAATGATTAAGGTTGATTTGTGGGTGAAACCATGTGATAGTGAGTATGATATTGATTATGTATAATAATAATTGATTGGAAATAGTATTGTTGGAAATTGGGATGAGGAAGGATGTATGACATGTTAATGTGTTTGTAATTTAGCCATTTGTTTGAAATGGGTAGAAATGGTTATATGGAGGCTTTGTGAATTGTGGTAAGGTGTTAATGCATGAGTTGAGGAGGCTTGATGTTGATTTCGATATATTTTGATTGATTTCAAAAAGGGTCGAAATTGGCATGCTTTGGTTGATTTTGAAAGGGGTTGAAAATGCTTATTTTGAAAATGGCACTTTGTGGTTTTGTATGAAAATATGGTTTTTGGGCATACTTTAATGGAATATAACTTGGACTCCGGGCCCACTTGGTGTGTGCTTGGGCTGAGCATTGAAGCATTTTTGTGTAGAGACTCTTCTTGGAGTTAAACGCCAGCTTTTGTGCCAGTTTGGGCGTTTAACTCCCATTTTGGTGCCAGTTCCGGCGTTTAACGCTAGGATTTCTGAGGGTGACTTTGTACGCCAGTTTGGGCCATCAAATCTTGGGCAAAGTATGGACTATCATATATTGCTGGAAACCCCAGGATGTCTACTTTCCAATGCCGTTGAGAGCGCGCCCATTGGGCTTCTGTAGCTCCAGAAAATCCACTTCGAGTGCAGGGAGGTCAGAATCTAACAGCATCTGCAGTCCTTTTTAGTCTCTGAATCAGATTTTTGCTCAGGTCCCTCAATTTCAGCCAGAAAATACCTGAAATCACAGAAAAACACACAAACTCATAGTAAAGTCCAGAAAAGTGAATTTTAACTAAAAACTAATAAAAATATACTAAAAACTAACTAGAACATACTAAAAACATACTAAAAACAATGCCAAAAAGCGTACAAATTATCCGCTCATCATGGAGTCACAAAACAATTGCAAAAATTAAAAACAGAATCAAAAACAGCAGAAGAAATAGCACACCCTGGAGGAAGAGCTTACTGGCGTTTAAACGCCAGTAAGGAGCATCTGATTGGCGTTTTAATGCCAGAACAGAGCATGAAGCTAGCGTTAAACGCCAGAAACAAGCATGGAAGTGGCGTTCAACACCAAAAACATGCTGCATCTCTTCCCTATC
>NC_029777.3:66817937-66827156 GCF_000817695.3 Arachis duranensis
CTCTTTCCCACCCAAACCCACCCTAAATGACCAAACCCCATGCCATCTCCATCCACTATATAAACCCCTCTATCCTTCTTCAACACTACCCTCTCTTATCTCCCTTGGCCGAATACACACCTCTCTACCTCTCCTCCATCTCTTCTTCCTCTTTTTCTATTCTTTCTTCTTTTGCTCGAGGATGAGCAATATTCGAAGTTTGGTGTGGTAACATCATAGCTTTTTTTGTTTTTCCATAACCATTGATGGCACCTAGGGCTGGAGAAACCTCTAGAAAAAAAGAAAGGGAAGACAAAAGGTTCCACCTTCGAGCACGGGAGATGGAGAGATTCATCTCAAGGGTCCATAGCCCAGTAATAGAGCATTTGACTACACATCAAGAGAGCCCACTCATGGACCTCAACAAGAGCATGAGGAAGCTCATCATCAAGAAATCCATGAGATGCCTCAAGGGATGCATTTTCCTCTAAACAACTATTGGGAACAACTCAACACTTCTCTAGAAGGATTGAGTAATGACATGAACCAATTAAGGGTGGAACATCAAGAGCACTCCATCATTCTCAATGAGATTAGAGAATATCAAAGAGCTATGAGGGAGGAGCAACAAAGGCAAAGAAGAGACATAGAGGAGCTCAAGAACATCATTGGTCTTTCAAGAAGAAGGTGCCACCATCACTAAAGTGGACTCATTCCTTAACTTCCGTGTTCTTATCTCTCTGTTTTTTGGTTTTTGAGCTTCAGGTTTGTCTATGTTTGTGTCTTTATTACATGATCATTAGTGTCTTGTAACTATGTCTTAAGGCTATGAATAATTTCATGAATCCTTCACCTTTCTTAAATGAAAAATATTTTTAATACAAAAATACAAGAAGTACATGAGTTTCGAAATTGTCCTTGAAATTAGTTTAATTATATTGATGTGGTGACAATACTTTTTGTTTTCTGAATGAGTGCTTGAATAGTGCATATTTTTTATCTTATTGTTTATAAATGTTAAAATTGTTGGCTCTTGAAAGGATGATGAAAAAGAGAAATGTTATTGATAATCTAAAAAATAAAAAAAAATTGATTCTTGAAGCAAGAAAAAGTAGTGAAGAACAAAGCTTGTGAAAAAAAAGTGGTGATAAAAAAATATAAAAGAAAAAGAAAAAGCAAGCAGAAAAAGCCAATAGCCCTTAAAACCAAAAGGCAAGGGTAAAAAGGATCCAAGGTTTTGAGCATTAATGGATAGGAGGGCCCAAGGAAATAAGTCCAGGCCTAAGCGGCTAAATCAAGCTGTCCCTAACCATGTGCTTGTGGCATGCAGGTCCAAGTGAAAAGCTTGAGACTGAGTGGTTAAAGTCGTGATCCAAAGCAAAAAGAGTGTGCTTAAGAGCTCTGGACACCTCTAACTGGGAACTTTAGCAAAGTTGAGTCACAATCTGAAAAGATTCACACAGTCATGTGTCTGTGGCATTTATGTATCCGGTGGTAATATTGGAAAATAAAGTGCTTAGGGCCACGGCCAAGACTCATAAAAGTAGCTGTGTTCAAGAATCAACATACTTAAACTAAGAGAATCAATAACTCTATCTGAACTCTGCGTTCCTATGGATGCCAATCATTCTAAACTTCAAAGGATAAAGTGAGATGCCAAAACTGTTCAGAAGCAAAAAGCTACAAGTCCCGCTCATCTAATTAGAACTAATATTCATTGATATTTTGAGATTTATAGTATATTCTCTTATTTTTATCCTATTTGATTTTCAGTTGCTTAGGGACAAGCAACAATTTAAGTTTGGTGTTGTGATGAGCATATAATTTATACGCTTTTTGGCATTGTTTTTAGGTAGTTTTTAGTAGGATCTAGCTACTTTTAGGGATGTTTTCATTAGTTTTTATGCAAAATTCACATTTCTGGACTTTACTATGAGTTTGTGTGTTTTTCTGTGATTTCAGGTATTTTCTGGCTGAAATTGAAGGACCTGAGCAAAAATCTGATTCAGGCTGACAAAGGACTGCTGATGCTGTTGGATTCTGACCTCCCTGCACTCGAAATAGATCTTCTGAAGCTACAGAACTTCAAATGGCGCGCTCTCAACGGCGTTAGAAAGTAGACATCCAAGGATTTCCAGAAATATATAATAGTCCATACTTTATTTGAGTTTAGACGACGCAAACTGGCGTTCAACGCCAGTTCCATGCTGCATTCTGGAGTAAAATGCCAGAAACACGTCACAAACCAGAGTTAAACGCCAAAAACATGTTACAACTTGGCGTTTCACCCCAAGAGAAGCCTCTGCATATGTAAAGCTCAAGCTCAGCCCAAGCACACACCAAGTGGGCCCCGGAAGTGGATTTTTGCACTTAGAATTATTTATGTTAACCCTAGTAGCTAGTCTAGTATAAATATGACTTTTTACTATTGTATTTTCTTCTTTGGAAGTTTAGTTCTTAGACCATGGGGGCTGGCCATTCGGCCATGCCTAGACCTGTATTTTCAATGGTGGAGTTTCTACACACCATAGATTAAGGTGTGGAGCTCTGCTGTATGGTGCACGAAATCACAATCACACTTTTGCAATTTCGCACAACTAACCAGCAAGTGCACTGGGTCGTCCAAGTAATACCTTACGTGAGTAAGATTCGATCCCACGGAGATTGTTGGCTTGAAGCAAGCTATGGTTATCTTGTAACTCTTAGTCAGGATATCAATAATTCTCAGGTTTAATTGTGAAAAGTAAAAGAACATGAAATAAATACTTGTTTTGCAGTAATGGAGAACAGGTTGAGGTTTTGGAGATGCTCTATCTTCTGAATCTCTGCTTTCCTACTGTCTCCTTCTTCATGCACGCAAGGCTCCTTCCATGGCAAGCTATATGTAGGGTTTCACCGTTGTCAATGGCTACCTCCCATCCTCTCAGTGAAAATGTTCAACGCGCTCTGTCACAGCACGACTATTCATCTGTCGGTTCTCGATCATGTCGGAATAGAATCCAGTGATTCTTTTGCGTTTGTCACTAACGCCCCACAATTGCGAGTTTGAATCTCATCACAGTCATTCAATCCCTGAATCCTACTCAGAATACCACAGACAAGGTTTAGACCTTCCGGATTCTCAAGAATGGCCGCCAATATATTCTAGCTTATACCACGAAGATTCTGATTAAAGAATCCAAGAGATATCCACTCAATCTAAGATAGAATGGAGGTGGTTGTCAAGCACACGTTCATAGGTGAGAATGATGATGAGTGTCACAGCTCATCACATTCATCAAGTTGAGGAACAAGTGATATCTTAGAATAGAAGCAAGCGTGATTGAATGAAAAACAGTAGTAATTGCATTAATCCATCAAGACACAGCAGAGCTCCTCACCCCCAACCATGGGGTTTAGAGACTCATGTTGTAGAAGGTACAGTATGAAACGTGTAAAGTGTCATAAGGTAAAGATACAATGTCAAAAGATCCTATTTATAATGAACTAGTAACTTAGGATATACAGAAATGAGTAAATGACGTGAAAATCCACTTCTGGGGTCCACTTGATGTGTGCTTGGGCTGAGCATTGAAGCTTTCATGTGTAGAGACTTTTTCTGGAGTTAAACGCCAGCTTTTGTGCCAATTTGGGCGTTTAACTCCAACTTTTGTGCCAGTTCCGGCGTTAAACACCGGGAATTCTAAAGCTGATTTGCAACGCCGATTTGGGCCATCAAATCTCGAGCAAAATATGGACTATTATATATTTCTGGAAATCCCAGGATGTCTACTTTCCAACACAATTGAGAGCGCGCCAATTAGGCTTTTGTAGCTCCAGAAAATTTACTTCGAGTGCAGGGAGGTCAGAATCCAACAGCATCTGGAGTCCTTTTTCAGCCTCTGAATCAGATTTTTGCTCAGGTCCCTCAATTTCAGCCAGAAATTACCTGAAATCACAGAAAAACACACAAACTCATATTAAAGCCCAGAAAAGTGAATTTAAATAAAAACTAATAAAAACATACTAAAAACTAACTAAAACGTACTAAAAACACACTAAAAACAGTACCAAAAAGCGTATAAATTATCCGCTCATCACTGTACCTCGAGAATTAATGCAATTATTATTGTTCTTCTATTCAATTCACGCTTATTCTTATTCTAAGATATTCGCTGCACTTCAACATGATGAATGTGATGACCCATGACACTCATCATCATTCTCACCTATGAACGCGTGACTGACAACCACTTCTGTTCTACCTTAGAACGAGCGTGTATCTCTTAGCCTTCATTCCGAAAGATCGGAGTCTTCGTGGTATAAGCTAGAATTATTGGCGGCCATTCTTGAGAATCCGGAAAGTCTAAACCTTGTCTGTGATATTCCGAGTACGATTCAGGGATTGAATGACTGTGACGAGCTTCAAACTTGCGATTGTTAGGCGTAGTGACAGACGCAAAAGAATCAATGGATTTTATTCCGACATGATCGAGAACTAACAAATGATTAGCCGTACTGTGACAGAGCATTTGGACCATTTTCACTGAGATGATGGAAAGTAGCCATTGACAACGGTGACGCCCTACATACAGCTTGCCATGGAAAGGAGTAAGAATGATTGGATGAAGGCAATAGGAAAGCAGAGATTCAGTAGGAACAAAGCATCTTCATACACTTATCTAAAATTCCACCAATGATTTAAATAAAAACTAATAAAAACATACTGAAAACTAACTAAAACGTACTAAAAACACTAAAAATAGTGCCAAAAAGTGTATAAATTATCCGCTTATCACAACACCAAACTTAAATTGTTGCTTGTCCCAAGCAACTAAAAATCAAATAGGATAAAAAGAAGAGAACATACTATAGACTCCAAAATATCAATGAAACTTAGCTCCAATTAGATGAGCGGGACTAGTAGCTTTTTGCCTCTGAACAGTTTTGGCATCTCACTTTATCCTTTGAAGTTTAGAATGATGGGCATCTATAGGAACTCAGAATTCAGATAGTGTTATTGATTCTCCTAGTTAAGTATGATGATTCTTGAACACAACTGCTTTATGAGTCTTGGCTGTGGCCCAAAGCACTCTGTTTTCCAATATTACCACCGGATACATACATGCCATAGACACATAACTCGATAAACCTTTTCAGATTGTGACTCAGCTTTGCTAGAGTCCCCAATTAGAGGTGTCCAGGGTTCTTAAGCACACTCTTTTTGCCTTGGATTACTTTTTATTTTTACCCTTGCCTTTTTGTTTAAAGGGCTATTGGCTTTTTCTGCTTGCTCTCTCTTTTTTTTCGCATATACTGCTTTTTCTTGCTTCAAGAATCAATCTGATGATTTTTCAGATCCTCAATAACATTTTTCCTTTACCATCATTCTTTCAAGAGCCAACAAGTTTAACATTCTTTAATCAACAAATTCAAAAGACATATGCATTGTTCAAGCATTCATTCAGAAAACAAAAAGTATTGTCACCACATCAAACTAATTCAACTAGTTTCAGAGATGAATTCAAAATCCTGTACTTCTTGTTCTTTTGTGATTAAAGCATTTTTCATTTAAAAGAGGTAATGGATTCATATGACATTCATAGCTTTAAGATATGAACCTTAAGTTTTATTAATCATGAATTAAGAACAAGACTCAAAAGAATAAATATAAGATAAAACTAATAGTAATAGAAAACAAAAATTTAAATGACTCTAAAATATATTCCTAATGATAGAGGTTATCACAGAGTTAGGACTCAACAACCTTGATTTTGAGAAGTGGATGCTCCCTCAACTTGTGGGGTATTTGACCCTTCAAGGGAGAGCTTCTGGCGCTTCAGCTCCTGTAGCTCACGCACCTGCTTCTCTTGTTCCTTCAGCAATTTGCAGAGCCTGCAGTTTTGATTCTGCTGTTCTTCCTTAATTTGTTCTATAGCTTCTTGCAGCTTGGCAACAGATGCTTCTAGGCTGGCCCAGTAGTCAATTTTAGGAAGTTCAGGGAGGAATTCCTGCGCCCTCCTTTTGATAGAGTTATCTTGCATTTGTCCTTCCATTGACTTCTTGATGATTGGATGTTCAATTAGGATGAATTCATCTACTCCCATCCTCACCCCAGCATCTTTACATAGCAAAGAGATTAAGCTTGGGTAAGCCAGTTTGGCTTCAGTAGAGTTCTTGTTTGCAATTGTGTAAATCTCACAAGCAATCAGATGATGAATCTCCACTTCTTTTCCCAGCATAATGCAATGAATCATCACTGCTCTCTTGACCGTGACCTCAGAATGGTTGCTAGTGGGCAATATAGAACACCCAATGAAGTCTAGCCAACCTCTTGCAACTGGTTTGAGATCTCCCCTCTTGAGTTGGTTTGGGACACCTTTTGAATTGGTTGTCCACTTAGTTCCAGGGAGGCATATGTCCTCTAGAACTTGATCCAACCCCTTATCTACTCTGACCATTCTCCTATTAAAGGATTCAGGATCATCTTGTAGTTGAGGTAATTTGAAGACCTCTCTTATTTTGTCCAGATGGAAGTAAATAATTCTCCCTCTGACCATAGTTCTGTAGGTATGAAAAGCAGTTCCAGTCATTCTCTGCTTATTTGTCAGCCACAGATTTGAGTAGAATTCCTGAACCATGTTTCTTCCAACCTTTGTCTCAGGGTTGGTTAAAACTTCCCATCCTCTGGTTCGAATTTGCTCTTGGATCTCCGGATATTCATCGTCTTTCAGATCGAATCTGACTTCCGGAATCACTGACCTTAGACCCATTATTTTGTGGTAATGGTCTGTATGTTCTTTGGTTAAGAACTTCTCTTGATTCCAAATATTCTTTGGATTATTCTCTTTCTTGCCTTTTAAATTGGTTTGTTTTCCCTTAGGAGCCATGATCTTGATAAATCTTGGTTTAGTGATCACGGAAAAGCACACCAAACTTAGAGGTTTGCTTACCCTCAAGCAAAAGAAAGGAAAGAGGAGAGAGAGGAGGAGATCAAATTTGAATGGTGGGGAGAGGGGGATGGCCGAACGTGTATTTATAAGGGAGGGGGAAGAGATTTCGAAAATTTTGAAGGAGATTTGAGAAGATATGGAAAGAATTTGAGAAGATATTTGAGTTTTTGAAGAAGATTTGGAAAGGATTCGAAAGAGATTTGAAGAATGATTTAAAAATTGTTTAATTTTTTGAAATTTGAGAGTGAATGATGAGAGTTTGTAATGTGTTTATACAAAAAATTATGGATCAAAACAAGAAAGTTTGAAAAAAATTTGAAGTGGAAAACAAAATCTCTATCCCCAACCTTTCTGGCATTAAACACCCAGAATGGTATCCATTCTGGCGTTTAACGTCCAAATATTGGCCATTATGGGCGTTTAACGCCCAGCCAGGTACCCTGGCTGGCGTTAAACACCAGAAACCCCTTCATCACTGGGCTTTTTGTTAAATGCCCAGGATGCTGCAATCCTGGCATTAAACGCCCAGAATGGTACCTTTACTGGCGTTAAACGCCCAGAATGGTATCCATTCTGGCGTTTAATGCCCAGAGTACCCTTTACTGGCGTTTTCTTGCCAGCAAACTCCTTTTCTCTGCTTTTTGCACTGAATCCTTCTATAACTCTGTGAATTCCCTCAATTTTGATGATCAACCTTGAAGAATGTATGTCAATATTCTATTAAGTAAAATAAATAACCTGCTAATGGCTGGGTTGCCTCCCAGCAAGCGCTTCTTTATTGTCTTTAGCTGGACCTGTACTGAGCTTCATTCAAGCCTTAGTTTTGAGCATTCTTGCTCAAAATTGCTTTCAAGATAATGTTTGATCCTCTGTCCATTAACAATGAACTTTTTGTCAGAATCAATATCTTGAAGCTCAACATATCCATATGGTGACACTCCTGTAATCACATACGGACCCCTCCACCTGGATTTAAGTTTTCTTGGGAATATTCTGAGCCTAGAGTTGAAGAGCAGAACTTTTTGTCCTGGCTCAAAGACTCTGGATGACAACTTCTTGTCATGCCACTTCTTTGCCTTTTCCTTATAAATTTTTGCATTTTCAAAGGCACTGAGTCTAAACTCCTCTAGCTCATTTATTCCATGGGCAGATGACTGGCCTTCCCATACACAAGTTGGTATGGAGAGGTTCCTATAGGAGTCTTGAATGCTGTTCTGTATGCCCACAGAGCATCATCCAAGCTCTTTGCCCAATCCTTTCTACGGGCAATTACAGTCCATTCCAGGATTCTTTTTAACTCTCTATTAGAGACTTCAGCTTGCCCATTTGTCTGTGGATGATACGGAGTTGCTACTTTGTGGCTAATTCCATATCGGATCATAGCAGAGTACAGCTGTTTATTGCAGAAATGAGTGCCCCCATCACTGATTAGTACTCTGGGAACACCAAACCTGCTGAAGATATGTTTCTGGAGGAATTTCAGCACGGTCTTAGTATCATTATTGGGAGTGGCAATTGCTTCAACCCATTTAGATACATAGTCTACTGCCACCAGAATATAAGTGTTTGAGTTTGATGGTGGGAAAGGACCCATGAAGTCAATACCCCATACATCAAACAATTCAATCTCTAAGATTCCTTGTTGAGGCATGGCATAACCATGAGGCAAGTTACCAGCTCTTTGGCAACTGTCACAATTATGCACAAACTCTCGGGCATCCCTATAGAGAGTAGGACAGTAGAAGCCACATTGGAGGACCTTAGTGGCTGTTCGCTCACTTCCGAAATGTCCCCCATACTGCGATCCATGACAATGCCATAGGATCCTTTGTGCTTCCTCTCTAGGTACACATCTATGAATCATTTCGTCTGCACATCTCTTGAAGAGATATGGCTCATCCCATAGGTAGTACTTGGCATCTGAAATTAATTTTTTTCTTTGCACCCTGCTGTACTCCTGGGGTATGAACCTCACAGCTTTATAATTTGCAATGTCTGCAAACCATGGAGCTTCCTGAATGGCAAAGAGTTGCTCATCTGGAAAGGTCTCAGAGATCTTAGTAGAGGGGAGGGACGCCTCAGCTACTGGTTCTATCCGGGACAGATGATCAGCTACCTGATTCTCTGTTCCTTTTCTGTCTCTTATTTCTATATCAAACTCTTGCAGAAGCAACACCCACCTTATGAGCCTGGGTTTTGAATCCTGCTTTGTGAGTAAGTATTTAAGAGCAGAATGGTCAGTGTACACAATCACCTTGGATCCCACTAGATAGGATCTAAACTTGTCAATGGCATAAACCACTGCAAG
>NC_029777.3:66827278-66828255 GCF_000817695.3 Arachis duranensis
TCCCAACACTGCACCAATAGCATGGTCACTGGCATCACACATTAGTTCGAATGGTAATGTCCAATCTGGTGCAGAGATGACTGGTGCTGTGACCAGCTTGGCTTTCAGGGTCTCAAACGCCTGCAGACACTCTGTGTCAAACACAAATGGCATGTCAGCAGCTAGCAGGTTATTTAAAGGTTTTGTAATTTTTGAAAAATCCTTTATGAACCTTCTGTAAAATCCTACATGCCCTAGAAAGCTTCTGATTGCCTTAACATTGGTAGGTGGTGGTAATTTTTCACTTACTTCTATCTTTGCTTGATCCACCTCTATTCCCTTGCCTGAAATTTTGTGCCCAAGGACAATTCCTTCAGTCACCATAAAGTGACATTTCTCCCAGTTTAAGACCAGGTTAGTCTCTTGGCACCTTTTCAGGACAAGTGCTAGATGATTAAGACAGGAGCTGAATGAGGCTCCATATACTGAGAAGTCATCCATGAAGACTTCTAGGAACTTCTCTACCATGTCAGAGAAGATGGATAGCATGCATCTCTGACAAGTTACAAGTGCATTACACAGACCAAAAGGCATTCTCCTGTAGGCAAACATGCCAGAAGGGCAAGTGAACGCTGTTTTCTCTTGGTCCTGAGGATCTACTGCAATTTGGTTGTAACCTGAATAGCCATCCAAAAGCAGTAATAATCATGACCCGCTAGTCTTTCTAGCATTTGGTCTATGAATGGTAAAGGAAAATGATCCTTTCTGGTGGCTGTATTGAGCCTTCTATAGTCAATACACATACGCCACCCTGTAACTGTTCTTGTGGGAACCAGTTCATTCTTTTCATTATGGACCACTGTCATGCCTCCCTTCTTGGGGACAACTTGGACAGGGCTCACCCAGGGGCTATCAGAAATAGGATAAATAATCCCAGTCTCTAGTAACTTAGTGACCTCTTTCTGCACCACCTCCTTCATGGCTGGATTTAGCCGCCT
>NC_029777.3:66828333-66832361 GCF_000817695.3 Arachis duranensis
AGAGGTTCTTTTATTTCCTCTGGTTCCTCCTGATCAGGCTGAACATCTTTAAAGATGTCCTCTAGCTCTGATTCGAGACTTTCAGTCATATTGATTTCCTCCACCAAAGAGTCAATAATATCAGCGCTCATGCAGTCATTTGATGTGTGTCATTTGATGTGTTTGGATGCTGCATAGCTTTGACAGCATTCAACTTGAACTCATCCTCATTGACTCTCAGGGTTACTTCTCCTTTTTGTACATCAATGAGAGTGCGTCTAGTTGCTAGGAAGGGTCTTCCTAGGATGAGAGTTGTACTCTTGTGCTCCTCCATTTCCAGCACTACAAAGTCAGTTGGAAAGGCGAATGGCCCAACCTTGACAATCATGTCCTCAATTATGCCTGATGGATATTTAATAGAGCCATCAGCAAGTTGGAGACATATCCGGATTGGTTTGACTTCTTCAGTCAACCCAAGCTTTCTGATAGTGGATGCAGGTATTAGGTTGATACTTACTCCAAGGTCACATAGGGCTGTCTTGGTACAAGCACCTTCTAATGTGCATGGTATCATAAAGCTTCCTAGATCTTGAAGCTTCTTTGGTAAGCTTTTTAGAATGACTGCACTACATTCTTCAGTGAGAAACACCTTTTCATTTTCTCTCCAATCCTTCTTATGACTTAAGATCTCTTTCATGAACTTAGCATAAGAAGGTATTTGCTCAAGTGCCTCTGCAAACGGAATCTTTATTTCAAGAGTTCTTAGATAGTCTGCAAAGCGGGCAAATTGTTTATCCTGTTCCGCTTGGCGGAGTTTCTGAGGATAAGGCATCTTGGCTTTGTATTCTTCAACCTTAGTTGCTGCAGGTTTATTCCCTACAGAGGTGGTTGGAGAAGCCTTCTTAGAGGGGTTACTATCAGCACTCTCAGGTGTCTGATTCTTCATTGGCGTTTGAATGCCAGGACTAGGTGAGGAATGGGCGTTTAATGCCAACTTTTCCCCCCTTTCTAGCGTTTGAATGCCAGAACTGGGCAAGGAATGGGCGTTTAACGCCAACTTTTCCCCCTTTTCTGGCGTTTTAACGCCAGAAGTATTTCTCTCTGGGCTCTTACTGTCCTCAGAGGGATTCTGGGCAGTGGTTTGGTTATCCTCTGTCAGTTGTTCCTTTCTTGGCTTTTTGCCACTTTGAGTAGTGTTATTCAATGTCTTCCCACTCCTCAGTTGAACTGCTTGGCATTCTTCTGTTATCTGTTTAGATAACTACTGTTTTGTCTGATTCAACTATGATTATATATTCTTGTTAGCAATTTTAGTTTCTTGGAGCATCTCTTTAAATTCTGCTAACTATTTTGTCATCAGGAGTAATTGCTGATTAAGCTCAACAACCTATTCTTGAGGATTAGGATCAGTAGTTACTGTCATGGCTTCTTTTTTTGTAGAGGGCTCACTGCTAGAGTACCAATGTTGATTTCTAGCAACAGTATCTATAAGTTCTTGAGCTTCTTCAATCATCTTTCTCATGTGTATAGATCCACCAGCTGAGTGGTCTAAAGACATCTGAGCTTTTTCTGTAAGCCCATAGTAGAAGATGTCTAACTGTACCCACTCTGAAAACATTTCAGAGGGGCATTTCCTTAGCATACCTCTGTACCTCTCCCAGGTATTATAAAGGGATTCATTATCCTCTTGTTTAAAGCCTTGGATGTTCAGCCTCAGCTGTGTCATCCTTTTTGGAGGGTAAAATTGATTCAGGAATTTGTCTGATAACTATCTCCATATTTTTATACTTGCTGTGGGTTGGTTATTCAACCACCTCTTAGCTTGGTCTTTTACAACAAATGGAAACAGTAATAATCTGTAGACATCCTGATCCACCTCTTTATCACGTACTGTGTCAGAAATTTGTAAGAACTGTGCCAGAAACTCAATAGGTTCTTCCTGTGGAAGACCGAAATACTGGCAATTTTGCTGCACCATGATAATGAGTTGAGGGTTCAACTCAAAGCTGCTTGCTTTAATGGGAGGTATACAGATACTACTCCCATATGCAGCTGTAATGGGGTTAGCATATGGCCCCAGAGTCCTTCTGGACTGCTCAACTCCACTTAGGTCCAAGATGGAGAAAGGGAGATGATATGGATCGCAAGTAAAGTATAAATTTTGTTTTTTTTGTTTTAATTAAAAATGACCGAAAATAATAAAATAAATGGAAAAGAAAATAAAATAAAATTTCAAAAACTAAAAGAAAATAAAATCAAAGCAAATTGAAAACTAAATCAATTAATTAATTAAAAAGATTTTGGAATTAGCAATTAAGAAGATCTGATTGAAAGTTATTTTGAAAAAGATTTGATTTTTAAAATGAGGAAAGAGAAAAACAACAAAATGATACCAAACTTAAAATTTTTAGAAAATCAAGCACAATTTTTCGAAAATTTTAAAGGAAAACACAAAGAAGACACCAAACTTAGAATTTTTAAGGATCAAGAAAGGACTAAGAACATGCAAATTCGAAAAATTAAAAGAGAACAAAAGCATGCAATTGACACCAAACTTAAAATATGAAACCAAACTCAAATAAAAGACTCTAAACCAACAAAAATAAAATAGTCTTAATCTAAGCAACAAGATAAACCGTCAGTTGTCCAAACTCGAACAGTCCCCAGCAACGGCGCTAAAAACTTGGTGCACGAAATCACAATCACACTTTTGCAATTCCGCACAACTAACTAGCAAGTGCACTGGGTCGTCCAAGTAATACCTTACGTGAGTAAGGTTCGATCCCACGGAGATTGTCGGCTTGAAGCAAGCTATGGTTATCTTGTCACTCTTAGTCAGGATATCAATAATTCTCAGATTTAATTGTGAAAAGTAAAAGAACATGAAATAAATACTTGTTTTGCAGTAATAGAGAACAGGTTGAGGTTTTGGAGATGCTCTATCTTCTGAATCTCTACTTTCCTACTGTCTCCTTCTTTATGCACGCAAGGCTCCTTCCATGGCAAGCTGTATGTAGGGTTTCACTGTTGTCAATGGCTACCTCCCATCCTCTCGGTGAAAATGTTCAACGCGCTCTGTCACAACACGGCTATTCATCTGTCGGTTCTCGATCATGTCGGAATAGAATCCAGTGATTCTTTTGCGTTTGACACTAACGCCCCACAATCGCGAGTTTGAAGCTCGTCACAGTCATTCAATCCCTGAATCCTACTCAGAATACCACAGACAAGGTTTAGACCTTCCGGATTCTCAAGAATGGCCGCCAATATATTCTAGCTTATACCACGAAGATTCTGATTAAAGAATCCAAGAGATATCCACTCAATCTAAGGTAGAACAGAGGTGGTTATCAAGCACATGTTCATAGGTGAGAATGATGATGAGTGTCACGAATCATCACATTCATCAAGTTGAGAAACAAGTGATATCTTAGAATGGAAGCAAGCGTGATTGAATGAAAAACAGTAGTAATTGCATTAATCCATCAAGACACAGCAGAGCTCCTCACCCCCAACCATGGGGTTTAGAGACTCATGCTGTAGAAGGTACAGTATGAAATGTGTAAAGTGTCATGAGATAAAGATACAATGTCAAAAGATCCTATTTATAGTGAACTACTAACTTAGGATATATAGAAATGAGTAAATGACGTGAAAATCCACTTCCGGGGTCCATTTGGTGTGTGCTTGGGCTGAGCATTGAAGCTTTCATGTGTAGAGACTTTTCCTGGAGTTAAACGCCAGCTTTTGTGCCAGTTTGGGCGTTTAACTCCAACTTTTGTGCCAGTCCCTGCGTTAAACGCCGGGAATTCTGAAGCTGATTTGCAACGCCGATTTGGGCCATCAAATCTCAGAAAAAGTATGAACGATTAAACATTGCTGGAAAGCCCAAAATGTCTACTTTCCAACGCAATTGAGAGCGCGCCAATTACGTTTCTGTAGCTCCAGAAAATTTACTTCGAGTGCAGGGAGGTCAGAATCCAACAGCATTTGTAGTCCTTTTTCAGTCTCTGAATCAGATTTTTGCTCAGGTCCCTCAATTTCAGCCA
>NC_029777.3:66832481-66833087 GCF_000817695.3 Arachis duranensis
AATAAAAACTAATAAAAACATACTAAAAACTAACTAAAACGTACTAAAAACACACTAAAAACAGTGCCAAAAAGCGTATAAATTATCCGCTCATCACTGTACCTCGAGAATTAATGCAATTATTATTGTTCTTCTATTCAATTCACGCTTATTCTTATTCTAAGATATTCGCTGCACTTCAACATGATGAATGTGATGACCCATGACACTCATTATCATTCTCACCTATGAACGCGTGACTGACAACCACTTCCGTTCTACCTTAGAACGAGCGTGTATCTCTTAGCCTCCATTCCAAAAGATCGAAGTCTTCGTGGTATAAGCTAGAATTATTGACGGCCATTCTTGAGAATCCGGAAATTCTAAACATTGTCTGTGATATTCCGAGTACGATTCAGGGATTGAATGACTGTGACGAGCTTCAAACTCGCGATTGTTGGGCGTAGTGACAGACGTAAAAGAATCAATGAATTTTATTTCGACATGATCAAGAATCGACAAATGATTAGCCATACTGTGACAAAGCATTTGGACCATTTTTACTGAGAGGATGGGAAGTAGCCATTGACAACGGTGATGCCCTACATACAGCTTGCCATGGAAAGG
>NC_029777.3:66833109-66857396 GCF_000817695.3 Arachis duranensis
ATTACCATTTGAATCCGCCTGACTGAGATTTACAAGATGACCATAGCTTGCTTCATACCAACAATCTCCATGGGATCGACCCTTACTCATGTAAGGTATTACTTGGACGACCCAATGCACTTGCTGGTTAGTTGTGCGAAGTTGTGACAAAGTGTGATTCACGTTTGAGAGCTCCAAGTCTTTGGCACCATTGTTGATGATCACAATTTACGCGCACCACACTACAGCTAGTGCATCCTCAGTTATAGAAAGGTAAACATATAGGATTTCTCCTGTTTTAGGATTCGAAAGCACTAACAGTTTTGCTAATTCCTTTTTGAAGTATTGGAAGGCATCCTCACACTCAGGTCCCATTAAAAATTAATCCCTTTTTTCATGAGCTTGAATAGGGGGTGTGCTTTTTATGCCAACACTCCAAGGAAGTGAGATAAGCTGGTCAATCGACCGGTCAACCTTTGGACATCTTTGAGATTTGCGGGCTACTCATTTTGAGGATGGCCCAGCATTTTTCTGGGTTAGCTTCCACTCCTTTTTGTGTTATCATGAAGCCCAGAAAATTTTTAGCCTCCATTCCAAATGCACACTTGGATGGGTTAAGTCACATTTGATATTTCCTAAGGGTTTCGAATAGGACTTGGAGGTCATCGATTACATTCTTTCCTGCTTCTATTTTGGCGAGTATATTGTCTATGTATACCTTAAGCTTTATCCTTGTGAGATTTTTGAAGATCTTTGTGACAATTCTTTGGTATGTGGCCCCTGAATTTTTTAGTTTGAACTGCATGACTGTGTAGCAATACGTTTCTTCAAGAGTAATGAAGGCTGTTTTCTCCTTGTTGGGTTTATGTATGGCTATCTTGATGTATCAAAAATATGCATCCATGAAGCTAAGATATTGGTGCCCAAAATTAGCGTCTACCAGGCCGTCGATATTTGGCAGGGAAAGGTGTATTTTGGACATGCTTTGTTCAAGTTGGTGTAGTCAACGAACATCCACCATTTTCTATTTGTCTTTTTTACCAGGACGATGTTTGCTAGCCAGGTCATATAGGGAAGTTCTCGGATGAAGTCGACCTCAAGCAGGCTTTTGACTTGTTTTCTAACCTCGTTTTCCTAATTCGTGGACATTTTCCTTCTCCTTTAGGCAACTGGTTTGGCATTAGGATCCACAGCCAACCAGTGAGCCATCAAGTCCCGATTTATTCTCGACATGTTGGCAGGAGTGAAGGAAAATAGGTCTCTATTCTCTTTTAGCAATTTTATGATTCGCCCTTTCAAGCTAAAGGGAAGATTTTTATTGATGAAGGTGATCACCTCCATGGTTTGCCCAATCTGTAGCTTCTCCAAGTCTCCTTCCGATTCTAGTCTCGGTTGGTCATCTTACCGAGCATCTAGAATGGTAAGAAAGATTCCTGTCACATTGCGAAACTGCTTCTGAAGTTCTAGGCTTGTGTTGTTGTATTCCAATGCAACCTCTCTGTTGTCATGGATGGAATTGATTGTTCCATCATCCGAGTAGAACTTCAAGACTAAGAACTTGATAAATATGACAATGAAGAGATTGTTGATTATCTTTCTTTCAAGGATAATGTTGTAGGCCATGGAGTCCTTGAGTACTACAAATTTAGAGAGCACAGTCTTCTTTTTGCAATTGGCTAAGATTATGATTGGTAGCATTATGGAGACATCTAGCTTGATGAAGTTGTCTTCGAGCCCGGTTACTCCGTTGAGATGATTTTGCAGGTTTTCGTTTTGGAAATCCAGCTTGTCGAACGCTCCTTTGAAGAGGATATTTAAATCGGCCTTTGTGTTTATCAGTATGAATTTCACCATTTCGATGCCGATCTGGCTGATATGACGAATCAAGGGTCTTTCTCTAACATGTCGTTTTGGCAATCTTTCAAGGAGAAGGTTACGGTTAGTATTTCAAAGGGGATCTTTTTTTTCCAGGAAATAACTAAAATTCAGAGGTCCTTTTATATTGCAAATTTGTACTTTTTATTTGTGTTTTTTTCAGACTATGGTCGAGTCGGCGTCTAGGCTCTCACGGGAAACGGTTTTGATTCCTCTATCATTCTATCCTTCCTGCTCTGGTGACCTTTTCCTTTCCAATCTCCGGGTTCTCGAACGATTTTGGCAAATTCGGGGAGTTTGCCATCTCTGATGACTTGTTCAAGAGTGTCCTTGAGGTCAAAGCAGTCTTGGGTCTTATGCCCGTATCCTCTATGGTAATCGCAATAATCAAATCTCATGATGATGTAACCCATACCAACCTTGAAAGTGGCAAGCTCGATGCTTATACACCAAGAATGCCAAATCATGGGTTCAAACATACAAGACTCAAAACTGCTTCTCAGTGCAGCCTACAAAATCGTTCTACCGCATTCGCACAATAAGGTCGAGGTCGTGGAAGGAGTCATAGAGATTGCGAAAGTTCAAGTTATATTCGTTCTACGGAAAGATTGGGCATTTAGTAGATTCTTGCTACAAAAAGCATGATCTACCCCCTCATCTTAGGGACAAATCCTTTGGCAAAATTAACAATGTCACTACTAATGATAATGAAGATACTGTAAGAACCAGAGTTTTTACGTAAAACCGTTTTAAAAAATAATAATTTTTTCACCACTCGGAATAGTTTTGAAAATATAGAAATGATCTTTTGAAATCAAAAAGGTGAAATTAGAATTCAATGAATTTTTGAGTTGGAAAATATATCTTTTGCAAAAGTTTTTTGTAAAAATGTGTACCGGTGCTTAAGCCGGCAATACCGGCTCTAGTTTGTTCGGTACCTTGTTTTGAGAAAAATAAGATTTTAAAAATTTATTTATTATTTTTAAAGGACAAAAATAATTTGAAATTGAAAACCGAGCGCTAATCTTAAAGGTCTTGGCCGAAAGTGGGCCAAACGGACCTAAAATGCTAACTGGTTGGACTGGACCCAAACCGGACCCAAGGCCCAATATATATAAATCTATTAATGAGCCAAATCAGCTCATTCTCACCCACAAAGAAGTGAGGCACGCTGGTTTGAGAAGAGAGGGAGAAGAAGGCTTGGCACTATTCACCTCCATCTTCCTCAAGCCATATCTTGAGCTATGGAGCTCTGATTGATGAGCCGTTTGCGACCATGCAAAGCTCTTGTCAAGCTCTTCGATTCTAGCTAGGCATTATTGGTAAGACATCAAAACTCCAACTCTAGTTTCCTGCCCTAGTTCTTATGCATTTTTGGTTCTTGTTCTTGAGTAGATTTTTGTGTTTTGTTTGTTTAGGGGTGATCTAGCATTAAAATATTATTGGGTTTTATCCCTAACCTCATTGGGTAAGGTAAGGTTTCACTAAAGCCTTGTGTTTAGTTGTTTTGTGTATCTTAGGTTTTGATTTTGATATATATATATATATAATGTTAGTTTGATCTTTGGTGGCTTGTTAGTGAGTTGAAAGCTTGTTAGATTCCAATCTTGGTGTGGTGTACATTTTAGGATTCGGCCAGGGTATGGTTTCGATCTCCTCTATGTAGTATATAATATCTCTGGACACTTAGGCTAGTTGACCTTAGTATAGGATTGAATTGATGATATTTGATGATGTTTGGGATGTTGATAAGGGGTATGAGGGTTATTGGTGTTAATGATATATTATGGTATTGATTGATGTTGATGAGTGTGTATATTGATTGTGGTAATATGGATGTTGATAATGATTGCTAATATTGAGATTAATTGACGAGGAGTATGAATATTGATGTTGATGACAATTGGTGAAGGATGTGAGTTTTATGAGGATAATTGGAGGAATAAAGGTTATGATGGATTTAGTTAATGTTAGATATTGTTTGGTGATGATTATTGGAATTGATGAGGATTTGTATTTGTTGTTGATGTTGTTGTTGGTTGATGATGATTATGACTGTAGATTTATGAATGAATTGGAAATTATGGATTAGTAGTGATATATGGTGTAATGCTTGAGTGATTTAGGTGTGAAATTGAGAGGAATGATATGAAATGGTAAGATATTATTTGTGGTGGTGTTTTATGATGATTGAGCTGGCTTGATTTGGTTTTGAATTGAGAGTTGGTTAAAATTGAGGTTTAGAGATTTTTGGTAAAAATGGATTTTTGGTGAACTTTGACAGATCATATCTTGAGCTACAGTTTTTGAAATTGAATGATTTTATATCAAATTAAATATAATTTAAAGAGCTTTAAAACGATATAGATTTTGTAGAAATCATAATTTTGTAGAGAAAGATATGATCGTCGGAAGTTAGTGTCAAAAATCTAAATTCTCTGATGTTGCAGAATTTGTGATTTTTGATTTGTGTGCACACGCACACTGTTGTGCGCGTGCTCTGAATAGTGGCTATGCTTTGACTTGTGCTTACGTGATGAGCGGATATTTTATACGCTTTTTGGCATCATTTTCATATAGTTTTTAGTGTATTTTGTTTAGTTTTTATTCAGTTTTTATAGGTTTTAGTGTTAAATTCACATTTTGGGATTCTACTTTGAGTTTTTGTGTTCTTGTACAATTTTAGGTATTTTCTGGCTGAAATTGAGGAGCTAGAGCAAAAGTTTGATTCAGAGACAGAGAAAGCACTGTAGATGTTGTCCAAATCTGACCTCCTTACACTCGAAAGAGCTTTGCTGGAGCTACAGAAATCCAAATGGAGCATTCTCAATGGCTATGAAAAGCTGACTTCTAGAGATTTCTAGAAATGTATAATAGTCTATACTTTGCTTCAGATTAGAAGGCACAAAACTGGCGTCCAACGCAAGCTTCCTGCCCACTTCCAGGCATCCAGCGCCCAAAGAGCAGAGACCAGCGTCCAAATGCCCAAAGAGGACCCCCTGGCCAGCGTTCAATGCCCTAGAAGCCTCATAGCATATGGATCTCATCAAAGCTTAGCCCAAACACTCACCAAGTGGGCCCCAGAAGTGGATTTTAGCACTAAAAAAAACTATTTTATCCTTACTAGTCATTTGCTTAGTATTAAGGGATTAGATTTATGTTACACACACACACCCCTTTTTACACAACTTTTATAGACTTTACACGTTGTAAATTGTATTTTTCTTTCAGTATGAGTTTCTAAACCTCCTAGATTGAGGGGAGGAGCGCTGGTGACTCCTATGAATTAATAAAAGTATTACTATTTCTTCTTCGATCCGTGTTTGATTTATTTCTAAGATGTATACTCGCTCTTCAACATGGTGAATAGGATGATCAGTGACAATCAGCTATGTTCATCATACAAAGATAAACGTGCCTAACAAACACCCGCTTCTACTTGGGTTCGTGTGAATACGTGACTGGAAAGCGCGAACCGCCAGCTATGTTTATACATCTCTCAGACAGCTAATCCACGACTTCGTTGGGGACTTCTCAAGACACCAGTTCAGCCGATTTCTGGGGAGATTAGGGTCTCTGTGGTATAGGCTAGAACCCAAAGAAGCAGCATTTTCTGATCCAGAACATTCGACCTTGTCTGTGGTGTTTTGAGTAGGATCGCCAAGAGAATGAACTGGTAGAGCTTCACCCTCCATCAGATTGGATGACCACGGCCAATGGCGTTTGATCTGGAACAGAGGAGATTGATGACCACAGCCCATGGAATTGATCACATACAACCTGCCATAGAAGAAAGCACTCACAAGCAAAGAAGATAGTAATACCAGAGTTAATTCAGAAAGGCTAAGCAACTCCTATCCTCAACTATATTCCTATTACTGATTCCATTGACAAAATACCTTATACCCTTCTCCCATATTTCTTTTAATGCAATTAAGCCTCAATCCAACAACTTCTTGATTTCGCCTGAATAAGACCTGCAAGATAACCATAGCTTGCTTCAAACCACAATCCTCGTGGGATCGACCTTGACTCACTCAGGTATTACTTAGATGATCCAGTGCACTTACTGGTACAGCTGTACGGAGTGTGGGGATTCATGCACCAAATTTTTTCCGCCGTTGCCGAGGATTGTTCGAGTTTAGACAAACTGACGGATTGTCTTGCTCCCTAGATCAGGTAATTTTTATTTTATTTGAGTCTTTTAATTTTTTCCCTTATTTTTCGAAAATTTTAAAACCTTTTTCAAAAAATATTTGTCTTTTCTTTGTTTAATCTTCATTTTTGGTTTGAGTCTTACCTGTTTTCTGTTTTCTTTTCCAAAAATTTTAAAACTTTTTGAAAAACCTTTTTCAAAAATTTTTATTTTCAAGAATCCTTAGCTTTCTAAGTTTAATCTTTGTTTTTGGTTTGAGTCTTTTTTATTTTGGTTTTGGTAATTTTCATTCCCTTTAAGTCTTTCTTTCAAAAAAATTTAAATAGTTTCTTTGGTTAAATCTTGTGTCAAATCTTTAAGTTTGGTGTCTTCTTGTATTTTTCTTTTTGTTTTTCAAAAATTTATGTTTGGTTTTCTAAAATTTTAAGTTTGGTATCCTTTATATGTTCTTGTATTCTTTGAGTTTTTTTTAGTCGTGTTCTTGGTATTCTTGTCAACCTTCAAACTGTTCTTGTGTTATCTTTGTGTTTTGATCTTAAAATTTTTAAGTTTGGTGTCCCATTGTGTTTTTCCTTCAAATTTTCTAAAAAATTTAAGTTTTGTATCTTTTATTTGTTTTTCTCTTTCATCATTAAATTCAAAAAAATAAAAAATATATCTTTTCTATCTTAAAACTAACTTTTGAAAATCATTAATAAAACTTTAGATTTTAATTTTAAAATTTTTATCTTAGCTTTCAATTTTCAAAAATCAAATCTTTTCAAAATAAAAAATCTTATCTTTTTTTCAAAATTCAAAATCTTATCTTATCTTTTTCAAATTTAAAATTTAAGAATTCAAATTTCAAACTTTAAAATTAAATCTTTTTCAAAATCAAATTTCAAATTTTACCTTTTTAAATCTTTTTAATTTCTTATCTTATCTTTTTCTATTCAAATTCCAATTTCAAATCTTTTCTTATCTTATCTCTTATCTTATTTTAAATTAAAATCTTTTCTCAATTAATTACTTATCTTCTCTCTCTTTTTTTTCAAAACTTCCTAACTAACTCTTCTCTCTTAATTTCCAAAAATTCCTTCCTCTTCTCTCTCTTCTATTTTCGAAAATTCACTAACCAATTTTCAATTCCTTTTAAAGTATTAACTTAAGTTTTGAAATTAATTAATAAATAAAATAAAAACAAAAATATTTTAATTCTTATTTATCTCTTTTATTTCGAATTCTTCTTCTATTTACTTCTATTTATTCGAACTCTACTCCTCTCTCATCTTCCATCTGCACTTTTCTATCTTCTTCTTCTTTCTTCACATCTCACTGGAAGCTCTTGGTCCAAGTGGCACAAAAAGCTTTCTTCCTTTCTTTCTTTTCTTCTCTTCTTGTTTATGACTAGGAATAGGGATAAAGAACCCGTCTTTAATCTTGATCCTAAACCTGAAAGGACTCTGAAGAAAAGCTTACAACAAGCTAGAGCACAACACTTCGAAAGGAACCTTTCAGAAAATATTGAACAAGAAATAGAGGACATGGCCGAACCTAAAGGTGATGCCTGAAAGGTTCTTGGTGACTTCACCATGCCTACCTCTGATTTTTATGGCAGAAGCATCTCTGTACTTGCCATTGGAGCTAACAATTTTAAGCTTAAGCCTCAGTTAGTCTCTCTTTTGCAACAGAGCTGCAAGTTCTATAGACTTCCAATGGAAGATCCCCTTCAGTTCTTTCCCTTTGCTGTAAGAGACAGAACTAAAATATGGTTGGATTCTCAACTAACAGAGAGCTTAGACTCTTGGGAAAAGCTGGTTAATGCTTTTCTGGCTAAATTCTTTCCTCCTCAGAGGATAAGCAAGATTAGAGTGGAAGTTCAAACCTTTAGACAAAGAGAAGGTGAATCCCTCTATGAAGTTTGAAAAAGATACAAGCAATGAACAGGAGATGTCCTCCTGATATGCTCTCAGAATGGTCTATCATAGGCGTGTTTTATGATGGTTTATTTAAGATGTCCAAAATTTTATTGGACAGCTCTGTAGGTGGATCACTCCACTTGAAGAAAATACCTGCAGAAGCAAGAGAACTCATTGAGATGGTTGCAAACAACCAATTCATGTACACTTCTTAGAGGAATCCTGTAAACTAACCATGGGATCCCTCAGAAGAAAGAAGTTCATGAAGTTGATACTCGAAATGTCATATTGGCTCAGAATAGGATCTTGACCCAACAGGTCAACATGATCTCTCAGCATCTGACTGGGATACAAACTGCAACTGGCAGCACCCAATCATAGTGTCCATCAATTGTCAACTGCAGATCCTACCTTTTGCAATGAAGGTAACAATGTGGTCTCCATTACTTCACCACATCATCATAGTCCCTGGGTCATAGACACAGGTGCAACCATTCATGTGTCGATTTCTCTTGATGCATTTCATACATACAAAACCATTAGCCCAATTAGAGTTAAGTTTCCTAACAAATGCATCATCATTGCATCAATTTTGGGTACAGTACATTTTTCCGAAAAATTGTATCTTACAAATATCTTTTCCTTATAATCTCATCTCAGTGTCTCAACTAATTGCATCAATAGATTATCAATTTGTCTTTAACAAATTTAGATGTGAGATACAAGATTATTCTACAATGAAGATGATTGGAGCAGCTAAAGTCAAAGAGGGTTTGTACACACTTGATCACAAAGCAAAAGCACTTTCCATCACCACACAACATATTCATAGTTACCAGCATGAGTAAAAACTATGGCATTAGAGACTTGGTCATTTTTCTTTCAATAAATTGAATTTGTTACAGAATTTAGATCCTTTATTTCAAAAATTAAAAAAAATGTAGCTACACACTTTTGTGACCCATGTTATTTAGCTAAACAAAGAAGAATATCATTTCATACTAGTTTTAGCAAATCTGAGTCTTGCTTTCAACTAATTTATCTTGATATTTAGGGTCCATTTGGTGTTCCATCTACCCAAGAAAATAAGTACTTTTTAACTGTGATAGATGACCACAACAGATTTACCTGGGTGTTTTCTATGCAATTCAAATCTGACACATGCACACTTGATCGAAATTTCATTCATTATGCAGAAAAACAATTGAGTGTGAAGTGTATTAGATCTGATATATAATGGTAAAGAATTTCAGCTAAAACAATTTTTATCAATCAAAAGGCATTATTCACCAAAAATCATGCATTGCATCTCCACAACAAAACGGGATAGTAGAAAGAAAACTTCAACATTTGTTACAAGTCACAAGAGATGTGATTTTTCAATCTAATATCCCAACATTTACTAGGACTTAGCATTACTTCATGCTACAACTATCATAAATGCATTACCTAGTTCTTTGTTTTACAACAAAAGTCCTTTTTCAAATTTGTTTAATAGAAATTCCAATTTTAAAATATTCAAAGTATTCGGATGCTTGGTTTACATTTCAACTACAAGTGCTCATAGAAAACAATTTGATCCAACAGCTAAAAAGTGTATTTTTTTGTATAAATCAGGCACAAAAGGCTTTTTTGGTTTTGGATATGTAATCAATAAATTTAATTGTCTCAAAAGATGCTGTTTTTTATGAAAAAGAATTTTCTTTTATGAAAGACACTAGGTCAAAAGCCAACTCACCACTTACACTACCTCACCACTCTTATAATTTGAACAATTCACTTGGTGATGACATCTTCACCACTACACATAACAACACTCATCAATTATCATCATCACCTGCATCCAATTTAATATCACAACAACCTATTCCCACTAATTCAGATGCAGGAAATGTGGCATCCTTAATCACACAAACCACTAATTCAAAAAAATTTAAGGAGATCTACAAGAAAAAAGAAAACCCTGCTTACTTACATGATTTTTATTATATTATTACCTCTCTTGATAAATATGTTCAATCACATCTATCATGATATCCAATTTCAAATTATATGTCTGATGATAATCTATCTTACTATTTGTGGCTATTGTATCCCCTTTTGAGCCAAAACACTACGACAAGACTGTTACACACTCTTGTTGGAGAGAAACTATATCAGCCGAATTGACAGCTCTAGATACGAATAACATTTGGTCGCTCCCTTCTTTACCTCCAAAAAAGTATGTCATTGGATGCAAATGGGTCTTTAAGAAAAAATTAAAACCTAATGAGATCATAGAAGAATAAGGCTTGGTTAGTAGCAAAAGGGTATACACAAACCCCTGGATTTAATTTCTTTGACACTTATAGTCAAGTGGCAAAGATGGCAACATTAAGAATGCTTCTAGCTGTTGGGGCACCAAAGAAATGGAATGTACAACAACTAGATGTCAACACAGCTTTCTTGCATGGTGAGCTAGATGAAGAAGTCTACATGACGATACCTCAAGGATTGCAAGTTCCGAACAGTAATCTTGTTTGCAAGCTTCAGAAATCTTTTCATGGCTTAAAGCAAGCTAGTAGGCGGTGGAATGTGAAACTTATACGGATGCTACTGAGTCTTAGTTATGTGCAATCCAAACACGATTACTCTCTATTTACTATGCTGGAAAATAGTCACTTCACAACTATCTTGTTTTATATAGATGATTTGATCTTGGCAGGGTCTAAATTGAATGAAATAAATCTTGTAAAGCAGAAATTAAATTATGCTTTCAAGATTAAAGACATTGGAGCACTCAAATATTTTTTAGGTTTAGAAATAGCTCGAGGCTCAAAAGGCATCACAGTGAATCAAAGAAAATATGTCCACGACTTGCTTGAGAAATTTGGCATGATTGATTGCAAACTAGCTTCTACCCAAATGGATTACTCATCTAAGCTAGCTAAAGATGGTGCTCCTGGTTATTTGGATGTTCCCAATTATCCAAGGCTCATTGGGAGATTAGTTTACTTAACTACAACTCGGTCAGATATAGCGTTCGCAATAGGTAAGTTGAACCATTGTCTTGATCATCCAACTCAAGCTCACTACATAGCTTCCTTATGTGTGCTCAAAAATACCTCAAATAATCCCCAGCTACTGGCTTATTTTTTGCTGCTTCTTCTGACCTTTCCCCAATAGGCTTCTTGGATGCTGATTAGGCAGCATGCCCTAATACAAGACGATCCGTGATAGGCTACTACTTCTTTTTTGGAAGCTCTTTGATTTCATGAAAGAGTAAAAAAGCAACCTACAGTGGTTCAATCATCTTTAGATGCTGAGTATCGTACCCTTGTTCTGGCAGTTTGCGAAGCTCAATGGATTTCCTTCATCTTAGCAAATTTTTATCTCTTTATTGCAAACCTGATTCCTCTCTATTGTGATAGCTAGTCTACTCTTTATATTGCTGTCAACGCCGTGTTTTATGAGATGACGAAATATATTGAAGTGGACTGCTACGTTGTTCGAAAAAAAGCCACTTCTGACCTAATGAAACTACTGTTGATTTCGAGCAAGGATCAAGAAACTAATATCCTTACTAAATCGCTATCTCCACCAAGACCATTTCGAACTTGTTTTTTCAAGCTTCGACTATATGATACATACTCCAAGTTTAAAGGAGAATGTTACCTGATTCTTTTTGCTCTTAGTTCTAATTCATTTTCTAAATTCTTTGTATATCAGCTCATTTAGTTTGTATTATAAGTGTTTTTTTTTTTGAATATGATTGTAAGTTGCAGTTTGTCTCAAACTACAACTTGAAGAGAAATATTAAGAGTAGAGATAAGAAACCAAAAGTTAGAGGAAAAAGTTGATGTAAGAACTAATATAAATAGAAGGTTGTTAGTGTAAATTAATCAATAAAAAAAGTAATCATTTCATAATAACAAATAGGACTTTGCTTAACTCCTCTGCTCCTCAGACTCTTCGATCTCCTCCTTCTTCTCTCAATTCTTCTTTCGATTCTTTTTGTTCTTCTTTAATGGCAACATCAGTTTTAACAATTATCCATTACTTATTATCTGACCTAAAATGCATTATCTTAATAGCGATTTATCCTAGACAAATAATCTTACAGTTACACATACACTTTGTAATGATTTATGTACCAAATACAAGACTCAATGACTTAAAATTCATTATCATCCACGGATTATTAAACTACTGAAAATTAATACTAACTTTTAGTTTAATTTGAGTTTTAATAATTTAATCAATTAATTATAGTAAAATCATTTTACAAATGATAAGAGGTATTAAAAATATATATATATATATTTTAGGTTTTTTCCGCAAACTACACATCTCTTAATTAGTCCTAACTATATACAAAAGGAAAAAAAAACTCAGAAGTTAAAAAGAATAAAAAAAATTAAGAGACAAATTAAAAGTAGTTTTTCTATTGAAATCAAAATGCACTTTTTTACTTGTTTCAAAAATCTTGTTATTATACTAAAAAAGAAAATTAAAGATGAAGATGGAAAACATATGAAAATGGCTGAGTAGGATATATATTGATGGTGGTTAAAGACCTAAACCAGTGATGAGTGATGAGATGCAGAGATACACAGGTCCAGAGGATTATATAAGAATTAAGGCGGTCTTTTACAACATACGCATGAGCATAGTGTTGATGTCAATTTTGCATATCTTATTTTCAATTTTTTGTTTAGATCAGAAAAAAAAATTGTAGTTTAGCTTTAATGAAAGTACCACTTTTGCCTCTTGATGAATTTTTCTTTTAATTTTTTTTTTTTTTATTAAAACTGATTAATAGACGTGCAATTCAAAAAAAAAATTATAAAATATAGCTACTTTAGTAACTCTTATCATTTGTAACAAATTAAACTAATAATTAGTATTAACTTTGATGGCATAATTAATTTCATCCAATAACTATTAGATATGTTATAGGGGATAATTAACTTTTAATTTAGAGAGAGTTTAGTAAAATTCACCATATTCATTATTGAACTAACATATTAACCATCTAACTTTTTCTAAGGAAAAAGGACATTGTTTTGTAGTTTATACTCAATTTGGTGTGATGAGCTAGATTTGACAATCTCAGGTATTTGCTTGGTAATTGTTGTTCAGTTTTATTGTTGATATGATGATGGCTATGTCTGATCCAATTGGGCCCGTGACCTGAAAAGTAAAACACGTTTCGCACTTAGGTTTACTACTTTCTACCAATTCAAAAGCTGACAACACATTCTATGGATACAAGTCTTGTTTCACTCACTAACCATCAGAGGTTTTTCACATGTCCATCAAGTACTCAAAACCAATATATGAATTTATTCCCCATTTTATTCTTGGTTTAGTTCTACTCCAATGATATTTCTGGTATTTGTAAATGTACGTTAGTTGATCATATAGTTGATAAAGAATGAATTTGGAATTTTGTAACAAAAATTTGAGTTTAATTCTTGTTTAAAGTGAAGAATATTTTACTAAAGCTAAATATATTTATAATTTACAGAAAATATCGAACTTTAACATGTACCTCATATTCTCACCCGTTATTGTTTGGCTTCAAGTTAACAAATTGTTGTATTTTATAATCCTATCTTGCCTACCATGTGGCGGCAAAGATTGAGCATATTAGTGTGGTTGTTGAAAAGAAGAGGAAATTTGTACTTGAATTTATTTGATAGCAGTCTGACCTGTTATACCTTTTGTCATGTTTTTCTTTTCAATTGTATGTGGTTTCCATTTTGTTTATGACTTAATTGTGAAAATTCATGATTATGATGATGAAAATATGAAATATGAGACATGTAGTATGATTTATAATCTTTGGGATTTACTCTTGAAGGATGTCTCATACCAGATTAGAATAAGATCCACACTTATTACTATATATATATATATCGGGTTAATGTTGAAATTCGTCCATAAAAGATTACACGATCTTCATTTTCGTCTTCGAATAATTTTTTTAATTAAATTAGTCCCTGAAAGATAAAATATTAGTCAAATTAGTCATTCCGTCAATTGGATGATGACGTGTCATGTTAAGTGCCACGTGGTATGATGACGTGACACGCCACGTGGCAGGTCAGTAACACATGGCATATCACGTGTCACTTGACATATAAAAAAGTTTTTTATTAGTCAAAATAGTCTTTGAAAGTCCATACGTAAATCATTTTCATCTCTCAAATTTTAAAAATTAGTCAAACTAGTTCTTATATAATTTTTTATTTTTTTCATAAAATTATTTCTCTTTTTTAATTCTTCTCAAAATCTCTCTTATTCTTTTCTATTCTAAAACATTTTTTGTTACATTACTACATTTTGCTGGAATATATATATACTCAAAATTGAAATGTATGTATTTATTAACCTAAACAAAATTATATGCTCAAAATCAAAATTTATGTATGTTAACATAAACAAAGTTATACCACTATTTTTTTCTACTACATCTTTTTTTCTATTACGGTATTACTTATATATAGGAGGTAATGGTAGTGATACTAGAGTCAAAATTCAAGAAGATCCACAAATTTTGCTTCAATTTCAAACTTTACAAAATATTGAAAATTTGTTAGTTAATTATTATTATTATAAATGAATTGCTTATTAAGCGTAATACGTGTAAACATCATAATAAATTTTTGTATGTTTCATATGTTTGAGATAGATTATATAATTTTTCTTTTAATTTCACAAATCAATGAGATAAAATGAAATAGGAAACATTATACATATGCATAACACAAGCTACTCTGCACTAGTATATTAAAATAAAATTCCTTTTGTTTTAAATGAAATATTTAAAAAATTATATTAGAATATTAAGATTCAAAAAGTGATTCCATAAATTAGTTTTTCAATTATTGAGTTTTACTATATAAATTAAACAATAATAAAAATAAAAAAGTTCACATAAAAAATTACAATTTGAAAATGTAAAATTTTAAAATACAAATGACAAAATAACTTTATAAAAATTTAATTATTTTTATTATTTTATGTAAAGAGAATTTTGTTTATTAAGGTTTAAAAAATAATATTAAAAAGTAGTATAAAAAATATTATAAATTTAATATTATAAAAAAATTATATAAGGACTAGTTTGACTAATTTTTAAAATTTGAGGAATAAAAATGACTTACGTTTGAACTTTCAAGGACTATTTTGACTAATAAAAAACTTTTTTATATGTCAAGTGATGCCACGTGTCACTGATCTGTCACGTGGCGTGCCACGTGTTATTGACCTGCCACGTGGCGTGTCACGTCATCATGCCACGTGGCACTTCACGTGACACGTTATCATCTAATTGATGGAATGACTAATTTGACTAACAGTTTATCTTTTAGGGCTAATTTGATTAAAAAAATCATTCAGAGACAAAAATAAAGATCGCGTGATCTTTCGTGAACGAATTTGAACATTAACCCTATATATATCTAACAAAACTATTATGAGAATAATTTTTGTCTTACTTTGATACATTATGGTACTATATATATTATTATATATTTGTGTGAATTGTGATTTTGTTGAACATTTTCATCATTAGTTTAAGACTTCCTAACTTTTATATATATTCTTATATTCAGATCTTAATTTTGCATGCTAGCTTCTATTCGAAATTCAATGCAGATTTGGAAAAAACAGAAAATGAAATCCATCAACATAGCTTTATGTTTGGGTCATCAAATATATATAAGAGAAAACAATACTTTAAAAACTTGAATTTAGGAGTTCTCTTCTTACGTTTAAAGTGTGGGCAAAATTTTTTAACTTTAGTGATAAAAGTTATAATAACAGATCATGGAAGTTCTTTAAATATCTTAAATTGTATGATAAAAGCATACAAATGATTTTATGTCTAACAATATTGATATTATAAATTAGAAAAAACTACCAAAAGTATCCATGATGTTTATGAACGCTGACAAAAGTACCAATAAACTAAGGAAATTAGCGTTATACTCATTAAAGATGGATTTCGTACGACAAAAGTATTCAAATCCTAAATTTTTGTTGATTTTTTAATAAAATTCTTAAACTACCCTACACTCAACCTCAACTTACTTTTTCAACCTTTCATAACCTAATATGCACCAACCCTTGTCATGGAGTTCGAAACTACTCCTACAACAAACCAGACCGAAATCAATGGTAGTGGTAGTGGTGGTGGAGGATCGGACCACATCCGATTCACTCATAAGTTTACAATCCATACCCAAACCAAATCAATCAAACACAAAAAATGCTCAACATATAAAAATTTTCAAATTCATTCATCCAATTTCAATTCACTTTAGCAAAACTAGAAGTTGAAACAGCCATCAACCATAAAAAACCAACAAATCCATTCATCAAATTTAAAATTTATTTCAGCAAAAATCAGAAGTAGAAGTAGCCATCAACCGGATCTTCTGTAAATCAATCTCAGCCTTCATAAAAAATAGAAGCTGATTTTAAAAAAAATAGAACAGTATCATTTTAGTAGTAACTAAATCAATTTCTGAAAAGAAGAAAAATGAAATAAAAAATATTCTTTTTAAATTTCTTTTCTTCGCTGGTTGTAACATCGTCAATGGCAGAACTTCCATCCACAGCGCCACCTCCCTGTCTTCTCTGATTTCTCTTTACCGAACCCTCTTCCTGCATGCAAGAGTACCACGACCCCTCTCTCTTCTCAGGCGTGTGACGATGGTATTCTCCTCTGCTAGGTCAGGCGCGCCACGATGACGTTCTCCTTGGCTGCAACAGGTGCGCCACGGCGATATTCTCCTTAAGTTGGGTCACAGGCGCGCGATGAAAGGGAAGGAGATTGGCGATAATGGAATAAGTGGGTGGCAGACAGTAATGAAAAGGTAGAGGAGAGTTCTGTGACTCTGTGAGGGTATTTGAGAGAGATAAGTGAGGAGAGGGAAAGAAGTGAGAAGAGGGGGAATGACGGTAGAATGGGGTTAAGGTGGGTTAGTTTGGAAATTTTATTAAAAAATTAACAAAAAAATAGAATTTGGATACTTTTGTCGTACGAAACTCATCTTTCATGGGTATAGCGTCAATTTTCTTAGTTTATAGGTACTTTTGTCAGCATTCGTAAACTTCATAGGTACTTTTGGTAGTTTTTCCTATAAATTAAGTAAAATTAAGGTATTGCTAGGTGAGATATCACACTCCAACACAAAGACACTTATTATTTTTTTAATGGTTAACTAATAATCAATTAACAAAATATCTAAAACTTTAAAAATTTAAGAATTTGTTTTAGTTTGAATTTGATTGATAGAGAATGTAAAGATACATATCTTTTCTTTTTCTCAAACGGTAAGTATCATAGTTGTAAAAATTAGATCGGTCGGTTTGACTGAAAAACTGATAAATCAGTCACATGGTCAGTCCGATTGAGCAATTTAACCGGATAAAAAATAGAATCGAAGAGAACTGGATTAAATTGCTTGTTTTGATAAAAATCGAAGAACCGACAACTTTGTGTAACCGGCCAGTTCGAAATTTCTTTCTTTTTTTTTGCCAAAACAACGTCGTTTTGGGTCTTTAGGAAAAAAAACAAAAAATAAAACACTCGAATACTCTCATTCTCCCCTAACCCTAATCATCTAAATGGCAGCCATAATCTTCCAGTCTTCCTCACCTCATCATTCATCATACCACAATCTCTCTCAACCTCACCTCATCGCCGGTCGTCTCATCTTCTTCGTCTAATTGAACATGGTGCGTCTCCGACGACGTTCCCTGCATCATCGAGTTTTGGCTCGCAAGTCATCTTCTTCGTCGTGGCTCCTTGCTCCATGTCGTCATTGTCGTCGTCGCATCCTCTCCATCCTCTGCATCCTCTTTCAGACAGGTTGGTGGTCTCCTCATTCCTTACTTCTCTGCGTTATGCATTATCTCTGTTTTTTTTAGTTATTATATTTATGTTGATGGGCATAGGTGGGCTCCTTGTTGATTCTTGATTATGAATTTTTTTATTCTTAATTATGAATTTGTTGAATTTTTTAATTAGTATGAATCTGTTTAGGTTAATTTCTTGAATTTATTGAGTATGAATCTGTTTGTTGAATTTCTTGAATTTGTTGACTTTTTTAGTATGAATCTGTTTAGGTTAATTTCTTGAATTTCTTGAATTTGTTGAGTTTGAATCTATTTGTTGAATTTTTTGAATTTGTTGAGTATGAATCTGTTTGTTGAATTTCTTGAATTTCTTAAATTTATTGAATTTTTTATGTCTTTTTTCTGATTATTAGTATTTGTAGTTATTTTTGTTGATGTTGTTATGAATTTAGTGTTGCTGAGTAGGGAATAGGGAATAGGTGATGTGAATTTGTAATAGCTGTTGTTTTATACCTTTGATATTCCATATTATTTTAGAATGACTTCGGTGAATACACCATCAGAAATACCATCCTCACAAGAACAAGGATCAACTCCTAATGCATCAATTGGAACCCAAAAAAACAACAGCAGAGCAAAAATTGATCCTGCATGGGGCCATTGTAAATAAGTTGTGAAATCTGAAAAAACCATTATGTTATGTATATATTGTGAGAAGCTTATTAGGGGTAAAGAAATTCATCGGTTTAAGCTTCATTTGGTGATCCAGATTTGATTTCTAAGTTGACAAGTGAGATAAGGATATTTAAGAATGCTAAACAAGATTTTGGAAGACCGTCTGCAATACGTGAACGAAGCACTGTTATGCCAGGTGAATTTCTTCATAAAATTAGTCTTTTATGATTGTGATGTATTTATGATTCGATATTTATTATTGTAATATATTATCCTTTTTTTATGTTAAGATCAATGGTGGAAACCTTATGGTTATGGAGCGCCAAATTTGCAAAAGTTGCCGATTCTTATTTTAAGCCAAACTTGTAGTTCTTTAGGTTGTGAGTGTAACTGGAGTATTTTAACACATTCACTCAAAGAAAAAGAACCTGTTAGAGAATCACATATTTAATGATTTTGTTTATGTTCATTACAACCTAAGGTTACAACAAAGGTACTTTTTTAATCATTGAAGTTGAAAGCATTATTTTAAAATTTTAATTATCATAAGAGTAACGAAGTATATTGATAACATAGGAACCAAATGAGAAAGCAAGTTTATGATCTAATTTGTCTTGATGCATTTGTGGATCATTTGGAATGGATATTGGAAGATTCACCACGATTTTTAACCCCTGAAGAGGTTGATGCTTTAAGAAATGATCTTACAAATATGTCTCTTCAATCACCTTTAGATGACTTAGGTATGTTTTCTTTTATTTATTTATGAATTATGATCAACTATGATTTTGGTATGCTTTATAAGATATTTTATATTATTTTTTATCTTGATTTGTGAAACATTATCTATAAACTAGATCAATTGGATTTGAAAGATGATCGGGATGATGATACAGCTAATAATTATGTGGAAAATACAAATCAAAATGAAACTAATTAGGATGTAGCTCCACATTTGTTAGATGAAGAACAATATCCCGACTTTGAAATCACCCCTTGGATATAGTTCATGGATTGTTATCCTTATTGTATCTAATTAATATACTATTGTAGTAGTACTAACTAATTTTATGTCTATCTTTGTATTAGTTATCAGTTGAACCAATGAACTAGTAATCTGACCGGTTCGATCACCGGTTCGATTCTTACAACTATGGCAAGTATTTTCTAGGATCTACAATCAAATTAGAATAGAGAGATGCAGTGAGCTCAATGAAAGAAGAAGAAAAAAGAGAGAAAAGGGAGAGTTGGGTGGTGACAGTAAAGGAATTTGCTACCGCCACTGCTAGTTGTGTCATTAAATTAGAATAGAGAGATGGAGGGAGCTCAATGAAAGAAGAAGAAGAAAGAGAGAAAAAGGAGAGTTGGGTGGTGACGGTAAAGGAATTTGCCACCGCCGCTGCTGGTTGTGTCGTCGAAAAAAAACCATTGTGTGTGTGGGTGTGTGTGTGTGTGTGTGTGTGTGAGAGAGAGAGAGAGAGTGCTCATCAAAAAGAAAAAAAAAAGAAGATCTGATATTTATTTTTTCTCCTCTACCTCCATTGCCACCACTGCCAAAACCACCGTGGCTGCTGCTCAACGAAACTTCAATTAAAAAATGAAGGAAAAGGAAATCTAAAACTACCACTATTGTTGCTTCTACTCCCTCTCTTTGTTTGCTGTGTCGGCAGCCATGACAGCAGTGAACATTGTCGGTGTCGTCCCTTCTCCTCCTTCTAACCTCTTTTTCCACCAAATCCTCATCATCCTCTTAGCTTCTCTCTTCTTTCTTTTTTTTCATTTGAATGTATGTGTGTATGAGTGACACTACAAGAAAAACGTTGAGTACTATCGAAGTTAGCATCGGACATTAGTGGCAAAATTTTCGTCGGATTTACCGTCGGATTAGGATACCAAATTCGTAACCCTAAAATATTACCATTGTAACATCATTTCCGATGGTAATGCCAATGGTAATATTTGGAGGACAAAATTTTTTGCGCTCCCACTACTGTCGGATTTACCAGCTGGAAGATTCGACAGTAATAATGTTTAGTGAAACGCTGCGTTTTGGGCACACGAAAAATGGTAACAGTCCCCTAAATGAAAGCACGAATATCGTCTCCCCCATTTTGAATTTCAGACACTCTCTCTTCATCTCCACCCACTCTCTCTCATCACCGCCGCCACCTCTGTTCCCTGTCCCCTTCTGTCGCTGCTTGGAGCTTCACCCTTTCTCTGTCATCGCCACCCCTCTTTCTTTTCCTTCTTTGCCTGCCTCTCTCTCTCTCTCCTTTGCAGTAACCACCGTCTGCCGTCACGACCATCTATTGCCATAGCAACTTTGAGGACTACCACTGCAACATCAACGTCTTCCCTTATTTTTGTTGTTCTTCATTACAGGTTCAATTGAGTAGAATTTCAATTTTAATTTTGAATAGGTTTCAAAGTTAGTTCATTTTAGTTTTCTAATCTTAGTGAATTTAGGTTGATTAAGTTAGCTTAGATTTAATCTATTACGTTTTGAATAGTTCAAGTATTTGAAATTGTCTAAGTATCTTAATTGTTGTATTGATGGCTATTTTGTTGAGAAATTATTGCTAAGATTGTTTGATAATTGTTTAATTTTAATTTAATTTAGTTTAGGTTTGAGTAGAATTTTAATTTTGAATCAGTTTCAAAATTAGTTCAGTTTAGCTTTCTAATCTTAGTGTATTTAGGTTGATTAAGTTATGTTTGATTAATTCATTATATTTTGAATACTTGAAGTGTTTGGAATTGTCTAACTGTGTTAATTATTACGTTGATGTCTGTTTTGCTGAGAAATTGTTGCTGAGATTTTTGACAATTATTTAATTTAGTTTTGATTTGAGTAGAATTAGAATTTTAATTTTGAATCAGTTTCAAAGTTAGTTCAGTTTAATTTTCTAATCTTAGTAGATTTACGTTGATTAAGTTATGTTTCATTTAATTCATTAGATTTTGCATTGTTAAAGTATTTAGAATTGTCTAATTGTGTTAATTGCTGCGTTGATAACTGTTTTGCTCAGAAATTATTGTTGAGATTGTTTGACAATTGTTTAATTTTAGTTTAATTTAGATTAGGTTTGAGTAGAATTAGAATTTTAATTTTGAATCAGTTTCAAAGTTAGTTCAGTTTAGTTTTCTAATCTTAGTATATTTAGGTTGATTAAGTTATGTTTGATTCAACACATTAGATTTTGAATTCTTGAAGTGTTTGGAATTGTCTAATTGTATCTGCGTTGATGACTATTTTGCTGAGATTGTTTGACAATTGTTTAATTTTAGTTTGATTTAGTTTAGGTTTGAGTAGAATTAGAATTTTTATTTTGAATCAGTTTCGAAGTTAGTTCAGTCTAGTTTTCTAATCTTAGTAGATTTATGTTGATTAAGTTATGTTTTATTTAATTCATTAGATTTTGCGTTGTTGAAGTGTTTGGAATGGTCTAATTGTGTTAATTGCTGCGTTATGGCTGTTTTATTGAGAAATTGTTGCTGAAATTGTTTGATAATTTGATATATGCAGACGTGACAAAAGCAAGACGTGCTGCTAATCAAGCTGCTGGTCGTGGTCGTAGCCTTGGTCGGGGTAGAGGGAGGGTTTCTTCCGGTACCCTCGGGACTTCTAGATCCTCTCCCTCTACTCCCGCCACCCGGGTCACGCCGCACGTTGCGGGTTTAACAGACCAGTCGTTCATTATGTTCTCTAATCCCAACTACATGCCTTGTCCACGGCGGCGACGCTGCCTCCGACCACTCAGTAGCCCGCATCCACGATGACGTCGAGTTGAGCGATGGATGCTGCAGCCCTAGAGTCCAGCCACGGAAGTGAGGCAGCAACTGATGCCCCTCACCACCTCCCACCACACAGTTGCGCATTTGGCCTGATGGCGGCACGGGGTAAGTAACACGTTCAATGCTCATGTATTTCATGTTTATGGTTATCGCTGAAAGAGCCTAAACTTTTTCTAGTTTAGTTTATTTAAGTGTTAGTTGCTGGTTATTATTTTCTTTCATGATTATGATTCCTGTTATTAATGAAAGTTTCTAAAACTTGATTCATGTTTAGTAGATTTAGGTTGATGTGGATTGCTGGTTATCGTTTTATAGTTTTCATGATTATGATTCCTGTTATTGCTGAAAGTTCCTAAAACTTGATTCTTGTTTAGTGGATTTAGGTTAATATGGATTGCTGGTTATTGTTTTCTAGTTTTCATGATTATGATTCCTGTTATTGTTGAAAGTTTTTGAAACCTGATTCCTGTTTAGTGAATTTAGGTTGATGTGGATTGCTGGTTATTGTTTTCTAGTTTTCATGATTATGATTCCTGTTATTGCTAAAAGTTCCTGAAACGTGATTCCTGTTTATTGGATTTAGGTTGATTTAGATTACTGGTTATTGTTTTCTAGTTTTAGTGATTATGATTCCTGATTCATGTTTCTAAATTTAATGATTAGAGTTGATTCTTGTTTGTGGGTTGTTGTTAGGTTTTTGCTGAACCCAAACGCGTGTACTCAAGAGATGACGAATGTCATCAAGTTGATGTACGACCATCCCTGACCCAGCTACATGGACATCATCACCGCCTTCTGCACCGCCGACTCAGGGCCACAGGACTGACGATGACTACCCGGATATGTAGATATTAGGTTTTTTGTTTTATTGTTTCATACATTTATTTGATGTACTTGACTTTTATTTAATTTGCATATTGTATTATTTATTTATTTCAAATTCCAAAAAAATGACATTATCGTCAGAACTGCCGTTGGAATAATCTGACGGTAACATGGCACGGAACAACATATTTTGGCGCCGACATTACTGTTAAAAAAATTCGTTGGTAACCAATTAGTTTCCTGAGCTGGTAATATGTCGTAAATTAAAATTCAACGATAATTACCGTCGGACGAAATAAATCTAACGATAAATATTTACCGGCGAGATTTATACCGTTTGATTGTTTTCAATGGTAAATCCAACAGTAAATTAATTACTGTCAAATTTATTTAAAGAATCAGACAGTAAATTCGACGCTACTCGATATTTTTATTGTAGTGTGAGAAGAAGAATATTTGGTTAGTTTGATTAGGTTGATGGAGACAAAGATAAGATTAGGGTAAAAAAATGAGAGAGTAAGATTAGTGAGATAAGAGTAAAATAGTTAAAAAGATAATTTTAAAAATAATTTTAACGTTGAAGATCATTTTGAATTAAAAAAATTAGAAACGGTCAAAATCTTAGAAAATAAAATAATATTTATCCCAAAATTTTAAAATGAGAAAACAATAACATACAAAACTATATATGTTTGGTATTATAATTTTAAATATTTGAACAAAATTGCTTTCAACAAAAAAGAGAATAAGGCCTCAAGCAAAAGTATAAAAAAAAGACAGTATAACATGCGCATTCAAGTAATTAATTAAATAAAAGTACAGGTAGATAATGAAAATACTAAACAATGTGAATAATGGATATGTTGAATATTCAATTCAATAGATATGTAGATGATTATATTCATTATTGTTTAATTGGATGATTATTTCTTTTGATTCGATTTACTCATGCACAGTTAGTAATGACTGGATGTTTAATTCACCAGGTATAGATGGTTATCCTAATATTAAGGTTTATAAGATAATTTAGAAATGGAGTATTTTTTTTTTACTTTATTGGATCTATTCTAAAACTTATTGTTCACATTGTTTACAAAAGTCATTTATCTACCTAATAAAATTGATTAATTAATTATCGTTTCTTTTTCACATAGACATGTCATTTTTGTAATTGAAAATTGTCAAATAATTATTTTAGATTAATAAACGAATTATTAAATATATATGTGAAT
>NC_029777.3:66857448-66859513 GCF_000817695.3 Arachis duranensis
TATCCCTTGACCGAAGCTTAAGGATATTAAAGATTAAGAAAGTAAAGATAAAGAAAGCAAACGTGGCTTGCATGTAAACTTATATATATATAATCATGACACATATTCATATCATTGTATTCATTAATTATCTTTACTTCATTTGCTTCGTTGTATCACCGAATCAATATGAGGGAATAAGAGAAAGAAAATTGACCGAGAGAGAAAGAAAGAGAACCGAAGCTCCTTTGATCTTTCGGCCTTTAATTTCTGTGATTTCGTAATTTCAATAAAAAATTTAATCCGATAAAAGTGTTCGTATTCTCCTCTTCTACGTATTGACGTTATTTTTGATCAGTGGAAGTCGACGGTGACGTAGCTCTCCTGCCCTTTAAATTCGGTCAACTGAAGTTCTAGGAGGCACAGATGATTTCTGACGCTTTTCTCTTCAGCAGCTCGGTCAAAAAGTTTTCCGAAATTTTCGTTGATTTTGATTTTATACGGAAGTAGGAGATTTTGTTTTGAAATTAACTGTTTTTTTAAACTATGAATGCCATGGAAGTCTAGTGGGTATTTGTAAATAATTTATAATTGTTTGAAATGACTGAATGATGAGTTTGATTTGTGTTTGTGACTGAATTTGATGAATATGTATTTGATTTCTCAATTGAAAAGAGGTTGAAAATGGTTCAGTTGGGACCCGAAAAAGGGTGGCTAACCCCGAGTTTTAGGGGAAGTGATACCAAAATTTTATAAAAATCTGAGGTTTTATTTGAAAAGTTATTTAAAAGATTTGGTTTCGGAAAATTAAATTATTTGAGATTTATTTAGTTGAGAAAAGTTGTATTCTATTTTTAAACTAGATTTATTAAGAAAAACATAATGTTTTAAATCCAATTTTGTAAGGAGAGATTTTGTTCTAAGTGTTGTTTTGAGTTTGTTTTTTTTTTTAAGAAAAGGAATCTCTGCCACAGGAGAATAGAGAACAAAGATTAAAGGAATATATTAATTAATGAAGCGTCTGTCACAGGAGAGCAGATGTGACATTGTTTGGACCTTAGTGCCAAATGTAAAGTGGGGACGCCCACACACTGAGAACTGTTTTCCAGATGTATGCTTATTGATTTGGAAAGTCACACTGATGCGGCCTAGCCGTACGACTTATAAGCACACTGATGCATCTGAAAAGCCATATCTGGGACTTGTGCCCGGGTAATGTCGAGAGCGGGTAGGCAACCGACGCATGAGCTCATGGCCTGCGTTAGGGATAGACATGCATCATTTTGTTTGCACATTTGTATTTGATTGTGCTTGCTTGTTTTATTACTTTGTGATTGTATTGTTTGTCTTGTTGTGACTTGCTTGTACATTGAATTGAATCTCTTGCTTGCACTATTTGTTTGTGAGTGTATTAAAGTGATTACGAGTTGACATTTGACTGAGGATTAACTATGTAGCTGAGAGACAGAAAATGTGACTAGTTTTATATTTAAAATTTGTTTTGAGTTTAGAAATTTAAAGAAAAGTAATTATTTATCTAAAGTAGAAATAAAAGTATTTCCAAAGGGTTAACAAAATAGTTTTACTAAGTAAGTTAATTATTTGCATTAAATTCATTACTTACGGTATTCTCATTCCCTACTGAGAACGTGTGGTTTGTTCTCACCCCAAAATCTTCCACCCTTTCAGTGACACAGGTTCGAAGATTCAGTTAGAAAATGCAGACGACTAGTAGATTTACTTGTGATTCCTATTATTTTTATAGAGTTCCCTTGTCCTTGTTGCTTTAAGTTTTTTTTTTATCCAGAGGGATAGGTATTGTATTTGAGTTTTATATTGAATTCATTTGTATAGCATTTTTTATTATTATTAATAATTGTGTAATTTGAATTACTACAAATAATTTTCTGTTATTTTCTTATAAACTGAAACGCGATATCGACCTAAAGGCTCAATATTAAATAGTAAATAAGGAGAACAGATTAGTAACTCCTTAACTTTTATTACGATTATGACGTACTAAAAGTTAGAGTATTACACACACACATATATATATATATATATATATATATATCCTTTTTACTAA
>NC_029777.3:66859865-66860478 GCF_000817695.3 Arachis duranensis
GAAACAAGAAGAAAATCAAGAAAAAAAAAGTATTACAAAAAATTTTGATTATATTTCTCTAACACAAAAAAAATATAATTTAATTAGTAATGTTATTAATATATATCACTTATTCTATTAATTATTTTGTCAAATTTAACAATAAAATAATATTAAATCTGATTGAAATATTTTAAGACAAAAATAAAAAATTTAAATTATTAAATATTAAATTAAAATTTAATCCAAACCTTAGAAATTAAAATAATAATTTATTCTTTTGTAAATCATAAAACTTTGAATTGCTTGCCGTACAATTCTTTTTTAAGGTTAATAGTTTCTTGGTCTCTATAATTATATGCATGTATTGTTTTAGTTGTTGTAGAGGATTTTGATATGCCAAGAAAAGTTCCCTGGATAGTAAACGCAAATCAAACTATTTTTTTTATAATCGAGTAATTTTACATGTATACTAAAATCAGTCACTAAAATCAGCTACTAGTATAAAATACATATTAGAATATAAATACATATATAAATACATATTGAAAATAAATTAAATCATACATATATTTATACATAAATATATTAATAACTGAGTATAAATAATATTTTTTTATAATTATATACAAAA
>NC_029777.3:66860534-66860818 GCF_000817695.3 Arachis duranensis
CCTATAAAAATCAAAATGATCATTAAGCTATTCTCTTGTCATCTTGTGCACTTTTGATTTGTTTTTTTTTTTTTTAAGTGTTGATAGAATATATACCATCACTTTCATCGTTAGGGGTAAAAAGAAAAATGAAAGAAAAGAAAAAAGAATATAATCGCCCTTACACAAGAAATCAATTTCAGACTTATTTGACGTTTCCATCTTTACTTGTTTCTTTGTGTTATGCACTTTGAGGCTCTATTATCTATTTGTACTTTTAGATTTGGTTTCGTATTTTATTCCTA
>NC_029777.3:66860888-66879388 GCF_000817695.3 Arachis duranensis
TTTAATTGATATAATTAATATTTTTATAATTATTTTTTATTTAATTACATTAAAAATTAATTTTATTATATTTATAATTATATGTTTTTTCAAATAAAAGTTTTAAATAAATTCTTATATCGTTAATCCTAAAAAAATTCTCAAATCACTTCAATACATTTTATAAAAAATCAAAAGAATTTATATTTAATGAATTTCTATCTATTTATTAAAAATAAAAAATATCCAAAATTGTTAGTTTGTGATTTAAAAAAATTATAAATAATAATAAATCAGTACCAATTAATTGATTATCAATGTTATATGTTTAAAATTATAAATTTTATAATATAAAATTATAGATATTAAATTAATGAATTTTAACAACTACTACAAGTCTACAACTCATATTTTTAAATATAGACTATTATAAAACAAAAAAATAAAAAATAAAATATAAACAAAAATTAACAAATAATTTTTTAAAACAATTATTAACTCATCGTGTTAAAATCAATAAATAAACATATATATGAATAATATCAAATAAAAAAATATAAGTAAATAACAATTTCTGACTTTAAAAAACTTACGTTGAAAAAACTAATAATAAAAGAATAAAACTAACGTTGTACCTATAAGAGATGAATTATGTTCGACAAAAATAATCAATCGTTAATTTTTTTTATTAATTTCATTAAAATATTAATTAAAATAATCAAATTACTCCTTTTTTATTATTTTCAACAATGTTTTTCTTTATCTCTGTAGTCACTCACCATTGTTAATCATTCATTCTTTATTTCTTCCTTAATTATATTTTCTCCTCCTTTTTCACACTCACCTTCTCTTTTCTTTCCTTGTCGGATCCCTTTTCTTTCTTCTCCACACGCAGTGGTGGCAGCAGCAATGGTGGCTTCCCCCACGTTGTTGCCTCTCCCTCTATTCTTCCTCTTTTCTATTTTTTTCTCTCCTTCATTGTCCTGTATGTCTCTCTCTACGTTCTTTAAGACAGCGACAAGCCAACAACCTTCGTTGAAGATGTCTTCTTATCCTTTTCTTTTTACTATTTTTTCTTTTTTCGTTGATTTGGTTCAACAAGAACTAGTCCAAGTTGTGAGCTTAGACCGTCGGGTCAAGAAGTCCGATATTGAGAAGCTCACCTACCTCCGATGCGTACTCAAGGAGACCCTTTGCCTCCACCTGTTGATCCCCCTCCATCTTCCATCAAACAGCAGAAAAAACAACCATTGGAGGCAACTTTATCTCAAAGTGGGTGTGCGTTATGATCAACGCGTGGGCCATATGAAGGGACCCGAGCAGCTAAGAAGAGCCGGAGACGTTCAATCCCTAGCGATTCTTGAAGGTTGGCATTCTGGACTTTAAGAGAAGCAACTTCAAGTTCATACCATTCGGATCAGGCCGAAGATCTTTCTCTGTGATGTAGTTAAAGTTGTACGCACTTGAGCTGGCGGTGGCCTATCTACTCCAATTCTTCACGCGGGAGCTTTCCAATGGGATGAAGCCGAGCGAGATAGACATGAGCAATGTCTTCGAACTCACCGCTCCCAGAGCCACTCACCTCGTCGCTGTTTCCATAAAGTGTGTGCTCTCTATTTGTTGGTGTTATTGTTTATCTCTTTTTATCTCATTCTTTCTATCTCTATGTGTTGTTGTGTTGTGTTGACGGTAGTGTCGGCAATGATGGTAGTCGTGGTATAGTGGTGGTGGTGTTACCAGTGGTTGTGGTGATTATACAATGATGGTGTTTAAAATTAAAAAAAATGGATAACAATTTTGTTATTAACAGAAAGTTTAAAAGGATGAAGATAACAACATAGGCAAGATAGTTTGGATATTTTGATTAATTTTTTAACAAAATCAATAAAAAAATTAACGATTGGTCATTTTTGTCAAACATAATTCATTTTTTTTATGGGGTATAAAATTAGTTTTATTATTTTATAGTTAGTTTTGTTGAGATAGTTAGAAATAATTATTTACTCTAAAAAATATTAAAATAATTAAAATTATGAATCATCAGTGAATATATGAGATAATTTAAAATATACAATAAGATACATAGTTTAAAATTTGGTAATATTAATTACAAAATTTTATTAATTATAAATATTATTAATTATAAATATTATTAATTATAAATTTTATTAATTATAATTAGTTTTAATATTTAAAATTTGGTAATATAAAATTATGAATGTTATAAATATTAAATTATAGATGTTATAAGTAGGGATGTTCGTAGTGCGGTTTGGACCGATTTTGAGTTAAAAACTCATCCAATCTGAACACTAATTTTACTTGTGGTGCGGTTTGGATTGGATATTTTTTTCAAAAAAATCTGATCCGATCTAATTTCAAACAGTTTGGATTGGATTGGATTTGCAGTTTTGTAAATTAAAAAGAATAAATATATATAACAAGTCTCAACATCAAATTTTAAATAACCAACAATGACATAACAAGTCTCAATAATATTTTAAAAAATCAACCATAATATAGAATAGAAATAAAATTATAGATTAGTTAAAATAAATAAATAAATCACATTTTGAACATAAAATATTTATTAAATAATAATAATAATAATAATACATGAATAATATAAAATGTATAACAAATTGAACAACATATTATAAGTATAATTATAAATATAATAATAAAATAATAATATTATAGAACATTGTGCGGTTTGAATTGGATTGGATCGGTTATAAAAAGTAGATCCGAATTTCAATCTGATCCAGCAGTTTGTAAAAAATAAAATCCAAATCAAATTTAAATTAGTGCGGTTGTAATCGATTTTTTGTTTGGATTAGATTGAATTAGCAGTTTAATTTAGATGAGTTTGAATTTGAACACCCTAGTTATAAGTATGAATTTAGAGAGATTGACCAATAACTTGGCCTAATCTATGGCCATAAACTCAAAAGAAGAAAAACTCAACTAAAATCATATTCATATTTTCAAAAACATGTGTGAAGTATGATATATAATGGATCTTATAGTGGTCCTTCACAGATAGGAGTGTTTAAAAAAATAGTTTAATTAAACTGAACTGAAACTGAACTAAAATTGATTAAAATAAACAAATTTTTTCAAATAAAAAATTAAACTGAAACTATAGTTTTTATGGTTCAATTTAGTTTTAAACCAAATAAAACTGATTTATTCACACTCCAAAATTAGTTTTTAGTTTTTATATACTCTCACTCCCCTTCCTCTCTCCCTCTTTCCCCCTCGTCTCTCCCTCCCTCCCCTCTCTCTCTTTTGCTTTCTCTCTCTCTTCTTTCTCCCTATTTTCTCTCTCTTCCTCTCTCTCTCCTTCTCCTCTTTCTCCCCCTCCTCTCTCTCTTGTCCTTTCTCTCCCCCTTCCCTCCTTTCTCTCTCTCCCTCTCTCCTTTCTCTTTCTCTCCTCCTCTTTCTCTTTTCTTTCTCCTTTTTCTCTTTTCTCTTCTTGCTCTCTATCTCTCTTTGGAAAGAAAAGGAGAGAGAAATAGTAAAAAGAGAAAGAAAAAAAGACCGAGAAAGGGAGAGAAGGAGAGAGAAGACGGAAAAATGAGAGAAATGAGAAAGAGATAGGAAGAGAGATAAAAGGAAAAGAGAGGAAGGGAGTGATAAGAGTGTTGAACTACTACTGAGTATGCTAGAGGATTTGTTGTGCGCCTTTAGTGTTGAGTTAGTGATGTGCTTTCTGTTTAAAGAAGTTAGTTAGTAATCAATTAGAGGTTATCTTCTAGAAGTTAGTGAGATTAGTTATGTGTTATTTGTATGCTGAGCTTTTAGAGGCTTCTAGAATTTTACACTGTTATAGCTATAAAAGGGATCACACCCTTACTACACAGTTTAGTTGATTGAATACAGAATGCAAATTCAGATTGTAGTTCTAACTTTCCACAACCTCTCTCTTTTCAACCACTCTTCTCTTCTTCAAACCTTCATCTTCTTCTAAATCTTTTATCCAGATTCTGATACCTCTTCATGGTATCAGAGCTGAGGTACCACAACTTCGCAAACAGTAGTACAGATCTCAAGAACAATGGCGTAGAACTTAGTTGCAACTCCAATATAAATGAAATTGGATGAAAATAATTATCTACAATAGAAAGATCAGGCAGAATCAATAGTTTAAGGCAATGACATGCTGAATCACCTTACTAGAAAAGATATTCCTCAAGTTTTCTTTGTTGATGGCTCGGTAAATATAGTTTTAGAAGTGGAAACGACTAGATGCTCTTTTGAAGTGTTTGTTGCTGGCTTCTATGTCAAATTCTTTCACTACAAAAAAGGTTGGTTGTACACTTACCCATTAGATCTAGAAAAGGTTAGAAGATTATTTCTCTTTTCAAATTAAAGCCAAGAAAATGTAGTTGAAGAACAAATTAAGTACTATTCAAATAGGTGTATCAGTTACTACGTATGTATTGTCAATAAAAAGTACTATAGATGCATTAGCCTCTGTAGGTGAATAAATGAAAGAAAGTGACCATACTAATGCAATTCTACACGGCTTAACTGAGGAGTATGATAATGTGGTGATCTCAGTCTTAGCAAGATCACATAGCATAACTGTAAGAAAATTAGAAGTGCTGATGTTAGCTCATGAGAGTATGCTAACAAGATTTAGAAGATTTGAAACCTTTGTGCAAGCGAATATAACTCAACATTCACAATATTCACAAAATCAACAGAGCCAGTTTCTTTCTCAAAATTCAGCAGCAAGAGATAACTTTAGAGGCAATTTTTGTGGAAGAACAGGAAGAATGAGCAGAGGAGGCAGAACAATGGAAGATCTGTAGAATGGAGGAAGAAGAATGTCAGGCCAATACACTGAGAATAGAGAAATACAAGAATAGCCTCACTATGAATACGGAAGAGGATAGTATGGAAGAGGCATAATGAATGATGGAAGAGAACAATATGAAAGGCCACAATGTCATGTTTGTGACAAGATTAGTCACACAGCCAAGACTTGTTGGTACAAATATAGTGAAGAGCCATATGAATGAGACTATAGCAATCAAATTAACCAACCTAAAGCCAACTTCAGCAATGTGTTAGCCACACCAGCAACCATTCAAGACCCAAATTGGTATCCTAATTCAGGAGCCACACACCACATGACGTATGATGAACAAAATATGATGAAGAAAGAGGAATATGTTGGTGGTGAACAAGTTGTGATAGGAGATGGGACGGGTTTTCAAATCAACTCAGTTGGTAATTCGCGCTTTAAATCTGACTTAGCTCTAGATTATTTGTGTTAATAAAACTGTTGTTTGTACCTGAAATCACAAAGAATTTAATGAGTGTACATAAATTCAGTTATGATAACAAAGTTTTCTTTGAATTTCATGCTGATAAGTGTTGCATTAAATCACAGAAAACTAAAGAAAGTGTGCTTCAAGGGAAGGTTGATAAAGGCCTCTATAAATTTCTCAAATTTACCACAATACACACACCAGCAGCCTATCATACCTCTCTCAACAACAAGACCAACCTTCAAATCTGGCATGCTAGATTAAGACATCCGAGTCATAATGTTGTGTCAAAAGTCCTAAATGCTTGTAACATTCCAGTTTTAATCAGTTGTCAAATAAGTTGCACAGCTTGCTGCATAGGAAAGTCACACCAGCTCGCTTTACCCACTTCACAAATAGTGTACTCTAGTCCTTTTGAACTTGTATACACACACATATGAGGACCATTACCCATAGTTGATAATAATAAAAATCGGTATTTTGTGAATTTTATTGATGCATTCTTCAAGTTTACATGGTTATATCTTATTAAATCTAGAGCTCAGCTTAAGCACTTTTTAATCACTTCCAACAATTGGTTGAACTACAATTAAATACAAAATTAAAAATGCTTCAAAGCGACAATGCAGCTGAATATGTTAGTTTGTCAAAGGCATTGCAGGAAAAAAGAATTTAGCATAATTTCTTTTGTCCTCGTGTCCACTAACAAAATGGTTCAACAAAAAGAAAGCACATGCATGTAGTTGAAATGGGCCTAACAGTGCTAGTAGGAGCCTCAATGCCTACAAAGTTTTGGGGTGAGGCGTTTACTACAGCAGCAAAGTTTATAAATATGTTACAACAAACACAAGCTTGATTTCAGGTCCTCTCCGTGTACTTTTATTGGATACAGTATTACTCACAAAGGATACAAGTGCCTCACTCAGCAAGGAAGAGTTATCATAACTCCTCATGTTGTTTTCTTTGAAAATAGGTTTTCCTTTAAAGATGCAGAAAAGGAAGTCAACAATGCATATAGTTCAGAAGCTTCAAGCCCAGCAATTTCAAGTATTCCAACAATTCCAAGCATTATTGAAGTCACACAGCAACATCAAGACCCTCTAATAGTAATTCAGGCAGAAGACAACAGTCAACCTGAATCCCAATCTTCAATGTCTCTCCAAGAAGTAACCTCAGAATTGAAGAAATAAGTAGAATAGTACCAATTGCACAGCAACAGTCTCAAATTCAATAGTAACAAATTCAATCAGGACAGAATCACCTCAACAAAGACCAATAGCAGCGTCAGCAACTCCAATTCCAGTATTAATCAATGATATAGAAATTGTGCTGCCTCTCTCTGAATCAGAACTCTCTTATGCAGCAAGTAGTTCACATCCAATGATTACTAGAAGCAAGGCTATTGTGTTCAAGCCAAGAGCTTTTCAAGCAAGTGTAGAACCAAGAAGTATGCAGCAAGTCCCCAATTCACCACAATGAAAGGAAGCAATGGATCTAGAATACGCAGCATTGATGAAAAACAAATTTAGGAGCTGGTCACTTTTCCTCAAAACAGAGAAGCAATAGGGAGCAGATGGGTCTTCAGGATCAAATACAACTCAGATGGGTCCCTACAAAAGTACAAAGCAAGGTTGGTAGCATAGGATTATGCACAGAGGCCTGGCTTTGACTTTACTGAGACATATAGTCCAATGGTAAAGCCTACCTCAATTAGGTTACTCCTATCAATTGCCCTAGCCAGGTCTTGGGTGATCAAACAACTAGATGTTAATAATGCATTTTTACATGAAAATTTGGTGCAAGAGATATACATGAAATAACCAAAAGGATATGAAATTGGTGATTCCTCACTGGTGTGCAAACTAACAAAGGCTCTCTACAATTTGAAACAAGCCCCAAGAGAATGGATTGGCTGAAATTGGTTTCCAAGCAAAAAAAATTGGATGTGTCAGTATTTTTGTAAAATGTAAGTGGGATAAAGACTTTTGTACTGGTATATGTAGATAATATCATCATCACTGGTGAGTCTGAACAACATATAGAAGAGCTAATTGATCAGGAAGCTGAATGCTAGATTTTCATTCAAAGACATAGGTGATCTTCACTACTTTCTAGGAGTTCAAGTGACAAAAACAAGAACTAGAGGCTTGATCCTATCACAACAAAGTACATTAGAAAAGTATTGAAGAAAGATAATATGGCTGGGTGTACAAGTTGCCACACACCCATTCCATCCACTATGAAGCTCTTAGCCTTTGAGGGTTCAAGCTTTGGTGATCCTCAACTCTATAGGTCTGTAATTGGGAGCCTATAGTACCTGACAGTAACTAGACCAAAAATTTTCTACAATGTCAACAAATTATCGCAATTTGTTCAGCCCCCTGGATACTCATTGGAGAATGGTGAAGAGGATACTTCGTACCTCAACGGGACAAGAAACTATGGTCTGCAATTTAACAAAGATAGTTTGATGCAAGTGACTACTTACTGTGATTCAGATTGGGTTGGAGACCCTGATGATAGAAAGTCCACAAGTGGATATTGTATGCTTTTTAGTTCTAATTTGATCTCTTAGGCTTCAAGGAAGTAAACAGCAGTGGCAAGGTCCAGTACAGAAGCAGAGTATAGGAGTATGGTTGATTTAGTGGCAGAGCTACTCTGGATAAAGAACTTAATGGTTGAGTTGCAATTCTCACTAAAAGAAGCATCACTGATGTATTGTGATAACTTGAGCGTAGTACTATTAACTACCAATCCAATACTTCATTCTAAGTCAAAACATTTTGAAATAAATTTGTATTTTGTGAGAGATCATGCGAATAACAAAACTGTCAAGGTAAGCCACATTTCAGGGACAGTCCAAATGGCAAATATTCTAACAAAAGCTGTACCCTCAGAAAGTTTCTTACACTTCAGAGCCAAGCTTGGCATTGCTAAGTTAGAGTTTAAAAAAGAGGCAGAACAGCTAAGAGAACAAAGCAGTGACAGTAGCAGATGATGATAAGGAGGGTTGAACTATTGTAAAAAGATTTTTTGTTTTTTTTTTTTGCAGAAAAATCAGAAAAGAAAAGTGAAGATGATGATAGGAGTGTTGAACTACTACTAAGTAAGCTAGAGGATTTACTGTGCACCTTTACTGTTGAGTTTGTGCTGTGCTTTCTATTTAAAGAAGTTAGTTAAGAATCAGTTAGAGGTCAACTTCTAGAAGTTAGTGAGATTATTTGTGTGTAGTTATATACTGAGCTTTCATATGTTTCTAGAATTTTACACTATTGTAGCTATAAAAGGGATTACACTTTTACTACACAGTTTAGTTGATTGGATACGGAATGCAGATTCAAATTGTAGATCTAACTTTTCTCAACCTCTCTTTCTTTAACCACTCTTCTCTTCTTCAAACTAACCTTCATCTTCTTCTAAATTTTTTATCTAAATTTTAATACCTCTTTAAAAAAAAGAGGAGAAGGAGAGAGAGAGGAAGAGAAAGAGAAGAGAGAAAGAGAGAAAAAAAAGAAAGAATGGAGAGAAAAGGGAGATGGAGAGAAAAAGAAGGGGGAAAAAGAGGATAAGGGGATAAAGAGAAAAGGAGAGAGAGAAAAAAGAAGAGAGAGAGAAAAGGAAATGGAGAGAAGGAGGGAGAAAGAGAGAGAGGAGGGAGAAAAAAAGTGGAAGAAGAAAAATGATGTAAAAACTAATTTTTTATATGTTAAAATTAGTTTTAACTTATAAACTAGTTTAAACTGATTTTTTTAATTAAAATTGATTTTATTTTTATAAATTACGTTAAATTGATATATTATATTATAAACTGGTTTAAAATTAATTTTTTAATGTAATAAAATAGTTTAATTCGATTTCTAAACTATTTAAAATAGTTTAATACAATTCCAGATTATAAAAAAATTAAATCATGAACACCCTATTCATACATAGGGCATTACTTGCAGTGGAGAAAGACTCCATCAGCTCCATTAGGGAGATGGACCAATGACCTTGGTTATTATTACTGTATATAGGTTATTACTATCTAAATATTTAGTTAAAAGAATTAAATTATTATTTTTTAAATAACACTAAATGCATAGTCAATATTATCAATGTATTATTAGAAAAATAGAATAATATTTTTGCTAATGTTTTTAAAAAAATAAATTAATATTAATAGTTTACTATCAATTAAATTAAAAGATATTATTTCATTAGTTTTAATTATAATGAGTGTATAAGAAAATTATTCAATTAATGACAAATTAAAATATGAGTAGCGCGTGATATCTTAAAAGAGTGAAGTATAGAAATAATAATAGGGTTATATTAGGTAACTAATAATTTTTTTAAGTAATATAAATAATTATTAATCAAATTAAAATACATTGCACCTTTAAATTATTCATTTAAATCTTAATATTAGAATAATTATCTATACATCTAGTAAAATGAACATTCGATATATTTATTATTCACATTGTTTAGTATTTTTATTGTCTACCTATATTTTTCCCTAACATAAATAAAACCAAAATTAAAAACTTTTGACAGTATTAAGTTGAAAATTTTTGTTTCCCAAACATTTTTCTTATATTATTAAGAGAGGAAAAGACAAACCATTTGGTGGTGAAGAAGGTGGAGGTACTTGATACCGTCAAATTCTTGAATCTTTTCCTCTGCATAGTCATTATTATTATTATTATTATTATTATTATTATTATTATTATTATTATTATTATAACATAAATATTTAATTATGTAATATTACATTTTATTAACTCAAATATTTATCGTCTCAAAAATCAAATAAATTAAATAAAACCATTTTTTTTAAAGCCCTAGGGGTTGCATGTTCATCTCTTGGATTAAAAAAGAAAACTAACTGCATACTCATTATTACGTTTCTGAGAGGGGGATGGGTATGTACCCCAAAGATATATGGATGTCAAATTGTCAATCTGAAAACACATGATTATAATTTCAGGTAATAATAATAATGTATGTAGACGCCATTGTTGACATTTAGTTCGGAATACATATAATCACAAACAGATAAAACAAGCTAAGTGAATAATGCATCCTTGACTGTATAAAGCGGGAACATACATAGATTTGGTTTTAATGAAGGAAAAATAATAGACAAAAGAAACAAGCTAAGATGGGAAGCAAATCCTAAAGTAGTAATTATTATGATTAGATGAAAAGACATGGCGTATATACCATGGAAATTAAAACACACAGCATATATGTGATAATGAAAAAGTAACCCTTCTACATACATACATACATACATACATACATACATGATAGTCAAAAAAGAAATGATTCCCTTTTTTCTGCAACACAAGTAAATTATTTTTCATTCAGACACACTTGGATCTCTAGCTACTTCTTAATTAATTAATTAACGCCTCCTGGCAGCGGTTTCCCTCTGAGCATTGAAGTAGACGGCAGCGACGGGGAGGCCGAGGTCGTTATCGGCGGCGAAAGTGCGGGTGTTGAAGTGATCCCAAAACAAATAATTAAACATACATCAACATCATTATTATTATTTCTCAGTCTTGTAGTGTCCATAGATATCAAAAGAGGAATGAGAGACCTACCAAATGTGGCATCTGTTGTGCCTGGAATGTCTGTAACTATCCTGCAGATATATATTTCAATTTTTTTAATATGCTTGACTCTTAGAGATCTAGATACACCTCTAGCTATGTGAAATTAATGCATGCCTATGAATCGTGATAATATGTGTGTCTCTTTCATATGACCAAATGATGCATTATGTGTTTGTAATAAACAGCTGTTTTATTTTGGTTTTAGTTGTTACCCTAATTAATTTTCATGTAGTAAAAATTTAATTAAGTTTTACCAATGCAAGTGCTCTCTGAGATAAGGATCACTAGGGCCAGGAACATCCGGATCAGTCATGACCTGCAACCCAAAAGAGAGACATTTACATTCTACGTATATATATGTATCATAATACTACTGACCGTATTAGTGTTGGCTACTTCTATGAAAACGTAGATGATATTATGAACTGTTTAACTGCATCATCTAATAATTCATATATTGTCTTTACACGAAGACATTCTCGTAGAAGTAGCCACCAGCTATTATAATAGAGCCAGCTACTATTACTATTATTATATAAAGATAATAACAACAGCCAAACTGCCAAAGATTTTCCCATTTTTAAACCTATAAAGAGAAAAAGGAACAAAAGAAGAAGAGATGAGAGGAGTATATATATATATAGAGGTACCAACCAGTGTAAAGAAGGGCCTCAATTCAGTTCCACCAATCTCAACCTTGGGCTTGAAGGTGACTGTGGAGGGGAAGAACTCATGGCCATTGTACACTTGCCTGTTCCCATAACTAACACTCATCCTTATGCTTGCATTGAATGGATCAAGAACATCTCCTACCACTCTCCCTACAATTAAAGGCTCTGATGACATTATTCTTGCCATTAGGAGAATAATATAATTCTTATTAACAAGCAAATAAGAAGAAGATAGAGGAAATTAATAAAGAGTGAGAGATACAAATACAATTACTAGCTTAGCTTGAGGAAAGTAAGTACACTCGAGTTCCGTATTTATAATGTCTCTATCAAGAGAATCTTCCAGCTATGTGTTTTTAATATTCATTTTTGTGAATACATGTGTTACTACACACTAAGATATCATTTGTTTATTCTAATAATTGGGTCGATGAGGGCTGAAACAAATCATATGCTCCCACCACTCCTCACATAAAATGCTGTCTCTTTAATTTGCCTCATTGCAAGAGAAGTGTCTCTCCGATATGTTTCTCTTTAAATCGTTATTCTACTCATCTTATGATGTTATGCGGGACAAATTAAACTTCGTCCTTTTTGCTTTTACTATCCATTTTGTATAGCGCTAGTTATATTTGATCAATCACTTATGTAATTTTTTTTCTAATGTTATATAAAAATTGGTAAAATAAAAAATTAATTAAGTATCTAATCATATTGTTAGATCAAAATAGAAAAAATCACTCATAATATAAATAAAAAAATTTAATGATGATTAATTCGCTATTTTATTATCTTACGATTTTTTTTCGGTTCAGAGGAGTTTTTTCATTATATTATAGCTACTAAAAATTTACCAATTAAAAGAAATTTTTATTGTAGTGCGATAGAGTAGGAATAACTTATTGAATTTATTTTACAATTGTCACCCTTAAAATTGATCGAAAGTTCAAACCTAGTTTATATTTGCGCTATATATTCAGATATTGGATAAATAAAAAATAAAAATATTGCATCAACGTACACTATAAAAAATATTGAGTATCGTTAGATTTACTGACAAATATAGCAATAGACGTTATCGTTGGATTTTTTTTTTGGTGACTTATCGTTGGATTTAATAACGAAATTTTTGACAGATATGATTAAAAATTTGTCCATTGAATAAGTTATTGTCAGATTTAAAATTTCGCCGCTAAATCCGATAGAAATAGAGGTGCGAAAATTTTATTAGCGCCAAATTTACCGTCGGATTTTCCGTCAGAAAATTCCGATAGTAACAAGATTTATCGAAATGCATCGTTTAGACAACGATGAACATTTTATTGTCGATTTTTTCTGCCGGTAAATCCAATGATAAATTTGGGATAAAATTTAAACGTGAAATCATTCTTCCTTATTTTTGCAAACTCTTTCTCTTTCTCTCTCTCTTCTCTTCTTCTCTCTCATCTCTCTCCCTTTGGTCCAATGAAAAAGGGTGTGCCGTCGCCACTGGTAAGCAACATTGTCGTCGCAGATCGTCACTGCTGTTGGAGTCTTTGTGGAAAGCCGTCGTGTTGCTGCTGTTGGTGTCCCTTGCCATCGATTGGAGGTCGTCGCCATCACCGTGACTGAGGTCTACCGGCCAAAGTAAGGTTGTTCTCCATTTTTTTTGGTTGTTTGTTATGTTACTAAACTTTAGCTCTACCACTATAGGTTTTACTGTTGTCTTCTGTCACCACTACACTTTCACTATTTTGTAGCCACCATCAAAGGTAATTTTTTTTTATAATTTTTGTATTTTTTCAGATTTTTTATTTAGAATTTTGTTAGGTATTTTATTAAATTATTGATTAAAAATTTTAAAGAAGTGTGTGATTAGGGTTTGTTATATTAATTTAGTGTAATTAGAAACTAAATAATATTAGGTTAGGTAGGGTATAATTTAGGGTTTATTTTGAGTTGACGGTGTTTTAGATGATTGTTAATTTTCTAGAGTTTATTATTGTCTGAGTTAATTATCTTTTGAGTTAATTAGTGTTTATTATGGTTAATTCTCTAAGTTAGTTTTAGCTTGTTAATTTTTAAGTTAATTATTAATTTATTGTTGATTATTGCTAATTTTCTGAATTTATTGTTGTCTAAGTTAATTATTTTCTGAGTTAATTAGTATTTATTGTTGCTAATTCTCTAAGTTAGTTTTAGCTTATTAATTTTTTAAGTTAATTATTGACTTATTGTTGATTATTGTTAATTTTTTGAGTTTATTATTGTCTGAACTAATTATTTTCTGAGTTAATTAGTGTTAATTATCGTTAATTTTCTGAGTTAATTTTATCTTGTTAATTTTTTTAAGTTAATTATTAACTTATTATTGATTGTTGTTAATTTTCTGAATTTATTGTTGTCTGAGTTAATTATTTTCTGAGTTAATTAGTGTTGATTATTGTTAATTCTTTGAATTAATTTTAGCTTGTTAATTTTTTAAGTTAATTATTGATTAAAATTATTGATTGTTGTTAAGTTTTTGAGTTTATTGTTGTCTGAGTTAATTATTTTTTTGAATTAATTTGGCTGAGTTGATTGTTGTTAATTTTATTAAATTTGTTACAATTTACTCATTTGAATATATGAACGAGTTAATAAATATACTATTTGTGAGTCATACATATTCAAGTTAGTAGATTACTTGGAATCTTAAACAGATATACCATTTGTGTAATTAATTTTTTTCAATATTTTATTGTCTAAAGAGTCTCAACTATACAATTTACAAGACACCAAAAAAACTATATAATTTACTTAGTCTCCATGAGATATCTTATTTTTCATATCAAACTTTATGTAAGTTCATCTTTTTCAGATTTAGAATATATGTTTATAGTACTACTTTTTTTCATACACGAGTAATTATTATTTTTCTTCTTTATTTTTAAAATTTGATGCGTGAATTTATTTGTAAACTTTTAACAAAATATTATAAACAAACTATTATATAAAATTGTAAATTTTGAATTTTGTTAGTTTAAAAATTATTGAATTTAACCATTTAAAATTATATATTAAATTTTTAAAATAAAATTTAAAAAATAAAATTTAAGATTACTATCGGATTTATCGAGGAATAAATCCGACAATAACAAACTCTAGAATTTTGCCAATTAAAAGTTAATATCCGTTAGTAATTAATGACGGACAAAAAAATTTGTTGATAAATAATTACCGATAAAATTTATACCGTTAAATTTATTCCAATAATAATTTTGATAGTATACAACATTTTTCCTGATATATTTATATGTTCAAAACTTCATACTCCTCTTTTTATTTGCAGTTATTAATATTATTACAAGTTTTACATCTAATATTGTCATAAATTATTTGCATTTATTAATATTATTACAATATTGTCATAAATTTTAAAATATTTATAAATGTAAAATATTTCTTATCCTAATTTTTAGAATAATTAAGTTTATTCAATTCTAATAAAATATAAGAGATTATCTAATTAAATCTAATTCGAGGTTCAGATAGGTGACATACACATAATTTACTGTATTCACAATCTCACATTAAACTTTTTTCTCCCCCTTAAAAATAGGTACATGAATAGCTTTATAATTGTAAATAATTGAATTTTCATATTTTTATGTATTAGATACATGTAATTCAACTTTAAAATTAGCTCAAAAAATTAAGTATTTCTAATATAACTTTACAAAGAGATTTATCATTGCATCCCTAAATAATATTAGACATCTAATTAATAATATCCTGTGCATAAAGTAATTATGTATGAAAGAATTTCTTTTTTCCTTGCTCATTTCGCTGCTCATACACCCACAATTGGGACCCTTCGGAATCGGTTCTTGATTGGCCGTATTCTTGGCCAATGAATTCGTCCAATAAAAGCCATTTTAATTTTCTCCCCAGCTCAGGTGAGAAAAGCATCATGTGTGACGCTCCATATAGGTCTTTTTGCAAGTTGTAATCAAGCCTTCATATGTTTAATTAATTAATTAATTAATTAATAATAAAATAGTATTATTTGAATATATTTTTAAAAACACTTAAAAATAGTTATATATCTTTTCATTAAATTTTCTGAAAAAGATAGATACGTTTTATTTGTTATCAACGTACACTAAAGTGTCTAAGAAAAATTATGTTCAAGTAATAATATCATTATTTAATTAAATTAATAAAAAATTAAAAGGAAAAAATTCTAAGAATGTCTTGCTTCTTGAACATATCCAAGTTTACCACGATCTTTAGTATAAATGGCAATAGTACCATTCATGTAGATGGACGTGGATAAATTTTAATTTGTTGAATGCCTTGCGTAGAGAACCTTCCTTAATTGCATGAACACAATTATGCAATTTCTGTTTTTGGGCGTGTGATTCTCCTAACTTTCTCCCCATAGTCTTTATTTTAATTGTTTTCGGAAATTCTTAAGAACAAAAGCACAATTTAAAGGAGCACCACTAAATTAAAAGAAAATAAATCACTCTTTTTAGTCTTTATAATTTTACTTAATTTTTAGTTAAGTCTTTATAATTTAAAAATTTATTATTGAATTTTTATATTAAATAAAATTTTTAAGTCTTTTCTATCATTTTTTTAAATACAAATTCTTTTTGAAATATTTGTTTTTGTGTTTAATATAAAGGAAAAAAGACAAATAGGTCCCTGACTTTTCAAAATTTTGACAAATACATCCCTGACAAAATTTAAATACAAAAAAGTCTCTGACTTTAACAAACGGAGGACAATTTAGTCCTTCCGTCTATTTGCCTCTCATACACCTAACGGAACTGGCTGACGTGGCTGAAACGGTGTCCAGGTGTCCGTTACGGTGCTACGTTGGAAGGGAAAAAAAGTTCGAAGGACAAATAAGTCCTTGACGTCATTTTACAAATAAAGTTCGAAGGACAAATAGGTTCTTGAGATTTTTTTTTTCAAAATTAATAAACTCATTTCCTAAATTCTCTCATCTACCTCTCTCCATTTTTATATTTCTCTCTACTATTTTTACTCTATATATAATTATATTTTATATTAGTAATTTGACAAATCAAAATATGTCATTCGATATTTTTTTACAATTAAAATATTTTAAATGTAAAATTATACACATTAAATTATTTTAAATTTTAGATAACGAATGTTAAAATTAATTACTAATAAAAAATTAGACTTTTTATATAAAAATAATAACTAAAAATTTTATTATTTAATTTTTTATTTGCAGATATCTTAGTCTTCTTAGTCAGAAATTTTTGTCAACTTACGACTTTTTTGTAAAAGTAGTTTTATTTTATAAATATTTTGTGTCATGCATAATTTATACTGTTAGAACAAAGTGAACTATAATTAAAAAAAATATATTCTCGTAATGTTATTATGCATAAAAATACTAGTTCTAATATAATACACAAATGCACTAATGCTAACTTAATACATGAATAATGCACAAATAAACTAATGCTAACTTGATGCATAAATGAACTGATGCTAACTAATGCCACTGGTATGATGAAAACTGAATTAATGCAATTTAACAAATTCTAATATAATACACAAATGTACTAAAACTAAACTAATGCAATTTAAGAAAAAGAGTAGAAACATAACAAGCCCAATTTCTACAATTTTAATACAAATAATTTAAATTGTAGAATAAAACAAGTTAACTAGATTTCAAAATATAAGCATAATTTTATCAGAAATTATTTTTAATATGGAAAGAAAATTGGTGTTTTGGTTGAATATTGACATTTGAAGTGTATTACAGTATTGTGAAAATTATTCAACACGCCCCCACGTGTTGGCTAAGATGCTGCCACGTGTTCAACACACCCCTACGTGTTGGCCAGAATGATGCCACGTGTTCACCACGCCTCCCACGTGTTGACTTCCCACAAAAAAAATCCACCCATCTATAATTACACCACATTCTCCAATTTTCAACAAAAACATCAATATTTTTTTCATACAAAAAAAATTAGCCTAATTTTATAAACTAAATTCTCATAATAGAAGTATAATAGAAGTATAATGAAAAAAAAATTTCTCAAGGATCTATTTGTCTTTCGAACTTTATTTGTAAAATGACGTCAAGGACTTATTTGTCCTTCGAACTTTTTTCCCCTTCCAACGTGGCACCGTAACGGACACCTGTATACCGTTTCAGCCACGTCAGCCAGTTCCGTTAGGTGTATGAGAGGCAAATAGACGGAAGGACTAAATTGTCCTCCGTTTGTTGAAGTCAGAGACTTTTTTGTATTTAAATTTTGTCAGGGATGTATTTGTCAAAAGTTTAAAAAGTCAGGGACCTATCTGTCTTTTTCCCTAATATAAAATGACCTGTAAAATATTCTAATTAAGATTGTTACTTTTCTTATGAAAAATAATAATTAATAAGAAATTAATTATAAATTTTTATAGAATAGAGATTAAATTACAAATTTTAAATTATAAAAATTTAATTAAAAATATAATAAAATTATAAAAATTAATAGAATAATTAAACATTAAAAAATGGTTTAAATAATAACCTAGCATTTAGCAGCTAACGAATGTTGATACAGACAACAAAAATTTGAAACATATTTAATTTTAAAAGGATTAATAGTAAATATAGTCATAAAAAATTATCTAAACATCAACATAATTTCGAAAGATCGTCATAGGCATCAAATAATTGGTCTCTCAAAGATAAAATTATTAGTTGGATAAATTTCTCCATCAATTAAATAATAAAAAGTGTTGTAAATCATTTTATAATAAAATCTCGAGTAATTTAAGATACTTGATCTTTTAAGAACTAATAAATTAATCCAAATGTGATATTTCAAAAATCATTTTATTCATTACTATTTCAGAAGGACGTGAATTTGAGTCCTTTTTGTCATTGTTGCTGAGAATGAAAATAAGTAGTATGATTATAATTTAGTTTATCATGTGTTAAATAATTTGTTATT
>NC_029777.3:66879410-66880232 GCF_000817695.3 Arachis duranensis
GTGTATATACTGATATGACTATTGAATTGACTCACTTTGAACATTTTTAATGATTATGATTATCGATATTTGTCAATAGGATATTTTTATATAAGATGAATATAGTAATAAAATTTCATTTGTCTTACGACTGTCATAATAAGCAATAATATATTTATTATACTTTAATTCTAGTTATTTAATATCCTAGCGTGCTAGTTGAATGGATATTGTATATGAATAAATAATTGTGAAATTAATGATTAGTGAATAAGAAAATTGTCAACTCTTGGTAAAGAATTTGAGTTCTAAGATTACAATGATTGGAGTAAATAAAAGTCTTGGCTAACAAGAAGATTCAATGAATGAATAAATGAGTTTCTTAAGTTATTAATAGTTCATTATAATAATAGTAATAAGTCAGAGTTTGACAATTAAATCATATTTTAAGGATTAATCAAGAACTAAAATGATGGAAGAAATTATACTTTATTCTTCTTGAGTTCTTAGTAAAAATATAATTTCATACTATTTGATTGTCGAAGAGTGTTGCTAGACACCAATTTTAATTAGTAACTTTAATATGACTAATTTACTATGCGCTTAGTATTAAACATATGGGTCTAATGAGTATTTAACCTTTACTAAAGAATTATTTAATTATTATTTTAATTTTGATCAAATAATTAATTATATTAATTTAAATAAAATATTAGTATATTTTTTATTAGCTCTAAGAATATAATAATAATAATAATAATAATAATAATAATAATAATAATAATAATAATATAATTAAGAATAATTAGTTATTTTAATTTTAAAATTGAATTTTAATTTTGA